>NC_137624.1:46597936-46785436 GCF_963280865.1 Gymnoscopelus braueri | reverse complement strand
GGAAAAAAAAATGTGTGCAGTGGACAGTCATACTTATACATAATATTATATCCAGTGTGTGCAGTCAGGGGACATTAAAATCTCATTAAATTAATCCCCATCATCACATCTGGGGATCCAAGATGTCAACCGTAGAGGTTGGATGCAGTGCAACTAGTTCCTACAAAACCTTATTCTAATCCTAAACCTTGTAACTTCTATACAGAAACCGCTCTCCTCTGTGTGACCCAACACTGCTACACTGGAAAGGCAAAGAACGACAAAAAAAAGGAAGATAAAAGCAGGAAGCCACATGCTTCATTAACAGCTAGCAGTAGCTTCAGCACCGGACAGCTCCGGGTGCACAACATGCAATGGACACCTGGCGCTGTCCAGTGCTGAAGCTCTTCACCTCCACCTATCATTACCTAAATCTACCCCTGATTAACCTCTCAACCCTGAGTTAAAGATTGTCCTACAATGGTGGTGTGCACAATTAGTGAAAATCTATGAGCTCACAACTTCGGGTTCTGAGCTTGTAGATCTGCTATTTTCACTATATTAACCCTTTAAAACAGTGCAATGTTTTAGTAGCACTTTGCGCCGCGTTTCGAGTTTGCGGATTTGCTTCTTTTGATGCTTTTGTGTGACAAAAAAACACAAAGAGATAAGAGGTTTCTGCCCGACAGCCACGGTGTATAGCAACGAAGGTTTTTCAGAAAACTGTTAGGAATTACATTTTTACATTTGTAGAATCGGCCTCAAGGTCTTAAAGCAGGGGTCTTCAACGTTTTCAGGCTAAGGACCCCCTAGCTGAGAGAGACATGAAGCAGGGACCGCCTCTATATTGTATAAAATTGTGTTTCAGATTAACTTTTTTTTTTTTTACTTGGTCTGCTCTTTTTTCCCTCTACACCTATACCTCTTGGTCAATGTACTTTAATTTTTATTCAACCCTTTAAGATAGTGAGCTTGTAAATAGCAGATCTACAAGCTCACAACGCCTCGCAGCACGAGGCGTTGTGAGCTTGTAGATCGGCTATTTTTGGCTAAAGTTCTCCTCAGAATAGGGGTGTTCAAGTGGTTAAAACATAGAAATCCTATCACACAAAGATTTGGTGGCCCCCCTGTAGTAACTGTGAGGACCCCCTAGTTGAAGACCACTATCTTAAAGGGTTAAATAAAAATGTAAGTACATTGATCACAATGGAGGCTAAAGTTTTTAATAAAGGTGATATTGATGTGAAGTCGTGTCGCCCACCTTACCTTTAGCTTTAGCACTAGCACTGGTACTCCCCATGGTGGGGGCATCCGGAGCTGTCCGGAGCTGAAACCATTCTATTCACCTTTGCCCAGGTTGGGGAGTGACATAGCAGAGAGTCTATTTTAAACATAATGCATCTTATTTAGGCTATGAAGCACTGCATAATAAGTTGCTATTTCTTTCCTTGCAGTTCACTAGCAGTTCACAGCAAAAAAAATGATGACATTTATTTGGACAAATTCAGCACTATCCCTACATTCATATATCAAAGTGTGGCACACACTTTGATTTAGCTTTTCCCTGTGAAGTAACTCAGAAGTTTGTTCACTGCCCCTATAGATGGAGGTGATGTAGCTCACCTTATACCACTGGCAGATACAAATATATGTTGTAATTGCATTATAATTGATGGCGAGTGACTTATGATTGCCGGCTTTGTCATAATGACATGTCCAGCGGTTAAATGAAGGAACTTCCTTCCTGTCAGGCGCAGAAGTGCGCTTCGTTTGGACGTGAACCGCACCGCATTGACGCGTGCGTGGAAGTGTAACCACAGCACTGCATTTAGCAGCTAGAGCAGCATCCAGGCTATGAGATCTTTAAGCAGCTATTGCAGCATCCAGGCAATCAGATAAGATCATTAAGCTATAGCATCCAGGCAATCAGATAAGATCATTAAGCTATAGCATCCAGGCTATCAGATCATTAAGCTATAGCATCCAGGCTATCAGATAAGATCATTAAGCTATAGCATCCAGGCTATCAGATCATTAAGCTATAGCATCCAGGCTATCAGATAAGATCATTAAGCTATAGCATCCAGGCTATCAGATCATTAAGCTATAGAATTCAGGCAACCAGATCGTGAGGGTGTGAGAGAGAGTTGTGAGGAGGATTACCATCTCAAATGTACAAACAAAACGAAATGAAATGAAATAAAATGAAAAATGATTACATGCCCTATGGCAGCCTATAGGCTACTTGGTGTTCTTTACCTACTCTTATCAAATAGCCGATCAAGTACCTAGAACATCTATGCTGTTATTTCTGTTTTTCCAACCACCGACCGTTTTTTATTCTGTTTCATTTTAATCCACCCTGTTAGTTGTCATATATATATATATATATATATATATATATATATATATATATATATATATATATATATATATATATAGCCTACACATGTATATATATATCAGCTCCCCAGTTGTAAAAGGATGCATATTTGGAGCCGCTACAGATCAGAACAGAGCAGATGCATAATTATGGATCAAATATAAGATATTAGAGGATTATTGTCCACCAAACATGCTCAGTATGAAAAGCATCTCGTTTCAAACGGACGCATCGGGTCCTGACAGAATAGATGGAGCTTCTTATATATAGAGAGATATATCTATATATCTATACATAGATATATTTCTACATCTATATATAGATATATAGATATAAAAAGCATCTCAGCATCCTGACAGAAACAGAATACATGGAGCTTTCTTACCGCATCGCTCCTACAGATCCCAGGCGTCTCCTCCTCCTCATCATCATCCATGTTGGTGTGTGTGTGTGTGTGTGTGTGTGTGTGTGTGTGTGTGTGTGTGTGTGTGTGTGTGTGTGTGTGTGTGTGTGTGTGTGTGTGTGTGTGTGTGTGTGTGTGTGTGTGTGTGTGTGCCTGCGCCGCGCGCGCATCAGCTCTGAGTTCCTACAATGACGGCATCGGGTATCTCCAGAGGTATATAGACCTCCGTACCTCCGCACCTCGCAGACTAACGGTCAGTGTTGCTGCGCAACTCTGCAGCATCAGCCCTGTTCCCTCCTCCCTCCCTCTATACGATCTACAAGCTCAGTAAATAGCAGATCTACAAGCTCAGGAAAGCGCAGAAATCAGCCGATCTACAAGCTCTGCACGTGTTGCGCTGTGATGCGTGCAAAGCTTGTAGATCTGCTATTTTCGGCGGCGCAGCACCGACCGACGGCGCAATAATAGTAAAAAAAAAAAAAAGGAAAAAATTCAACCGCAGCTCACTGAGGCATGGAGCACCTCACCTGTAGGGGTCGCACTTGAGTAAGATATAAAATAATCTCTCCTATAGTGGTTCTCAAAAATCATGTGATTTTTTGTTCTGGCTGTCCTGTCCCCAGTTCTGTCCTGTCCCCAGTTCTGTCCTGTCCCCAGTGAGTGAAGTGACAATTTAAGGACTTTTAAGACCTTTTTAATACAAAAAAAAAATATTTTCCACAATATTCATCTGTGGAACTGAGTCAAACTAAATGTAATGAATCAACTCCTACAGGGTGGGGGGTCCCCAGTTCAAATATGATCATGTTGGGGGTCCCCAGTTCAAATATGATCATTTTGGGGGTCCCCAGTTCAAATATGATCATTTTGGGGGGTCGCGGCCTGAAAAGGTTGAGAATGGAAGGCTATGCACATAGTGGACATTTCTGTTCATAAAAGTATATTTTACTGTTAAATGTTGTGGTTGTGATGCTAGCCACCGTGGAGCTGATGTTTTCAACCTCATAAAACCACCTCTGTTTCACCGCATAGAGAAACGGTATTCTTTAGTTTTACTACAGTTTAGCAGTGGTGTAAAGTAACTAAGTACATTTACTCAAGTACTGTGCTTAAGTAGGCCTACACTTTTGAAGTATTTTTACTTTACTGGAGTACTTCCAATTTTCCAGTACTTTTACTTCTACTCTACTACATCTCGGATCCAAATATTGTACTCCACTACAATTATTTAAAAACTTCAGTTACTTTGTAGATTTGGATTATTATTACAAAAAATACATTAACCACTTCAGCCCTATTGGCCATTTGAAAATAGCAGATCTACAAGCTTGCGATGCGACGCATTGTGAGCTTGTAGATCAGCTATTTTCAAAAGATAATTATACATTTGAAAACTTGAAATGGGCCATTCTGCATAATGAGTATACTTTTGGTTCTTAAAGTATATTTTGATACCAATACTTTTGTACTTTTTACTTAAGTACATTTGGGGATTTCTACTTGTAACAGATTATTTCTATATTGCAGGATTGATACTTTTATTTAAGTAAAACATTTGAGTACTTTCCCCACCACTGTATTTTAGACATCACACTTTACAGTCTTTGGACAATACACGGTTAAGGTTACGTAACCCTGGTTCAGATATGCTTCATTAGCATGACATGCATTCTTATATTACCAAAGCATTAATGACATACGGTATGATAACCGGTGAGGTAACTCAGGTATTTTACTTAAAGGTAAGGTAAGTGATATTTTTGGGTTAAAACCATATAGTGTTACAGTTCCAATTTTGCCTGCTCATTTCTTAGTGTCATCACTTCCAATTTCACTTGTTTAATCTATATCCTGATTGAGTTCTCTATCCTGATTGTATACAATTGGAAATTAAACTGAAACTGAAACGAAAATGCATTTTCGTTTTTATAAAGAGCTGGAGAGACAAGGAGACTCCTTTTACTGAACAAACACTCTATAGCAATGAGTACTATCAGAATATAGAGCTATTTAACACTTATTTGAACCAAAGAAAATCACTTACCCTACCTTTAATTGAACTAACAATAGATAGATAGATAGCAATACCACAATATAAGAATACTCTGTTACAAGTTAAAAGGCCTGTGAAAGTGTCGGCTTTGCTGTAGGCTATGTGAGAGAGAGAGAGAGAGAGAGAGAGAGAGAGAGAGAGAGAGAGAGAGAGAGAGAGAGAGAGAGAGAGAGAGAGAGAGAGAGATGAGAGAGAGAGAGAGAAGAGAGAGAGAGAGAGAGAGGAGAGAGAGAGAGAGAGAGAGAGAGAGAGAGAGAGAGAGAGAGAGAGAGATATTGTTTGTTTACCGATTATCTTTTCTATTCATATGTTGGAGTCATGTTAATGTGACATTTAACCACAAGAATCTTGTGCTTATTATTTTTGGTTTGGTTTTCACATGCTTTGCTTTGATGTTTAATTTCTTATTTGATTGACTAGCTCCTGTTTGAGTGTCTCTTCATTATTTGAATAATTATTGGGAAGAAGTAGGCCTAGTAGCTACAACTTGGTCTGCTCATTTACCCCTCTACACCTAACCAAACCTCTACACCTGACCAAACCTCTACACCTGACCAAACCTCTACACCTGACCAAACCTCTACACCTGACCAAACCTCTTCACCCAAAATAGAGGGCCGACCCGCAGCCCGCGGGGGGGGCGGGTCATGATTGATAATTGATGACAATTATCGTGGATGCGGAGAAAAAAAGAAACTCTCTCTCTCTCTCTCTCTCTTTCTCTCTCTCTCTCTCTCTCTCTCTCTCTCTCTCTCTCTCTATCTCTCTATCTCTCTCTCTCTCATATAGTCTACACAGCAAAGCCGACACTTTCAACAGTGAAACATTGTAATATTTAAAGTCACCTCAACACCCCTAAGGGGTCCTCGGACTTGAACCCTATAGCATCCCTTTTCTGAGGAGAACTTTAGCCCAAAATAGCAGATCTACAAGCTCACAACGCCTCGTGCTACAAGGCGTTGTGAGCTTGTAGATCGGCTATTTTTTGGCAAAAAGTTAGGTGTGTAGAGGGAAAAAAGAGCAGCAACAGTTTATCTGAATTTTACAAAATATAGAGGGGGTCCCTGCTTCATCTCTCTCTCAGCTAAGGGGTCCTTGGCCTGAAAACGTTGAAGACCCCTGCTCTAGCCCTTGGCCTCTGCGTGTGTGTCGGTGTGTGTGTGTGTGTGTGTGTGTGTGTGTGAGGGAGCGTGTGTGAGAGCGTTTGTTTTTTATGTTAATCAGATAAACACATCAAAACACATCATAAATGGTCATCATCCTGGACTCGTCTTTGATTATATTTGAATGAAAGTGGTTCATGTAACGCAGACTGACGGGAGCAAACCATCCATTCGGTTTATCACAGGATAGACAATTCATATGTTATTGTTTCCTGTCCTTTATAATTGTGTAAGCTACATGAAAGAATATTACTTCTACTCCATTACATCTCAGAGGCAAATATTATACATTTACTCCACTTCAATTATTTGAAAACTTTAGTTACCAGTTACTTTGTAGATTTTGATTATTATTACAAAACATACAGTAATCACTTCAGCCCTTTATACATTTTGGCCATTTGAAAATAGCAGATCTACAAGCTCACAATCTGCTATTTTCAACAGATGCATTTAAAATTAAATAAAAAGGTTACTTTTCAGGATTCCAATTAGAAAATAGCAAAAACTAAATCAATCTGGATTCCAATTCAAAAATAGCAAAAATAGCCGATCTAAAAGCTCAAAACGACGCGTTTTTAGCTGGTAGATCGGCTATTTTTGCTACTTTTATGTGACATAGAATGACACAATACGGCATTAATTTATGAAAAATACGGTGTCTGCCTGACAGTAACTGCAACGTGGCCCTTTGGAGTGAGTGTGGAAATACAGTGGCCCTCTGCATCATCAAAGTTGCATCACCGCTGCTTTATGTCATCAATGGCTCCTGAAAGCCAGTGGTGGACAAAGTGTCACCGTGTCCTTTCTGTATTCCTGTTGTGTTCCTTGTTCCTAGTTTTAGTTAGTGTTTTACTTTTGTGTTGTGTTCCTTTCATTTTAAAGTATTGTGTATTCCTTGTTTCCTAAGCTAAATTCCATTCCCCAAAGCTCGCTCACTCGCTCACTCTCCTCGCTTGCTCCACTCGTGCCTAAGCCCCGCCCCTGTGAGGAGCCAAGGATTATTTGCGAGGACGGAGTGGTCGAGCGGTTGGCCTCACAGGATCAGAATGCACTCAAGCGTCATTTCAAAGCGACGGCAAATTCCGCGATCACTTATGACGTCTCACACAGCTGGACCAGAGCAGAGGCGTGGATGAAAATACACATGTATAGAATAATATGCAGGTATAGAATAATACAGAATGTAAGAATAGACAATTCATCAATGTGGATGGCCACATCATTATCTTTATAGTGAACATTGTTGTGCAAAGCCATTTATTCGTGAAATAGTGAATGAAGCGCCAGGATGAGCCAACTTACATTTATGAATTTAATCCTGACCTGTCCCTCTTTTTGCTCGTAGAGTCCCCAGAACCCCAGTACAAAAATGTATTCCATGAAGTGTATGTGTGGCAAAAAGGAAACGTCGCAGCCGAGGGGCGCGCAGAACGGTGGATGCATATTTATAGCAGAAAGAGCTTCACATTTAAGTATAGCCGTACTCATTCAATTCTGAACCGATTCTTTAAATGTAAACTTCTCTATTAGCTGTGAAGGGTCTTCTTGCATGTGTATCAGTCATGATTGTTTCGCCATCAAACAATATCAAACAAAAGGGAAATATCGGCGGGTCCTTCTTCTCCATCGCGCTGCTCGCGCACCTCTCGTCCTAAAACACCCTCGCCCCGGGTCTCATCCGGCGGCCTCGGCCCGCGAAAAAAATGGGGCAGTGTGTTTTAGGACGAGCGTTCCTTTTTCCACCCGTTTTCTTTTCTTTTTCTTTTTCTTCGTCCCAGAAGTTAACGATGTTAACATAATCTTTGTCACAGTCATTTATAGTAGCCCGTGCACTGCATTGAGGCATGCACGAAGAGAAACTCAGCTTTTGAGACAAAAGTGTGCACAATATATTACAATGTATAATTGTATTAAGCTTTATATCATACGACGCAATAAAGCCAGTGGCTTGTTGCGGTCTTTTCAATTACTTTATCAGCTGAAGCTCTATAATTCAGCATTAAATGTGTGTCTTCACATCGCTTTTTAGTTACGTGTGTGTGTGTGTGTGTGTGTGTGTGTGTGTGTGTGTGTGTGTGTGTGTGTGTGTGTGTGTGTGTGTGTGTGTGTGTGTGTGTGTGTGATGCGCAACGAGTGAGTGGTGGGGAGAAGCCAGTGTTTTCGGCATGGTTTCGGGTTTCAAGGATGTTTGTGTGGCCACATGTGGAGGAGGACCATGTATACGTCACGGGAGAAGGGAAAAAAAACGTGTACACGTGATGCTGAAGTCTGCCGCGAGACTGGTCGAGCGTATACACTTCATGTACACTTGCTCAATGCGGAAGCGGAGAGCCTCCTCGCCTCTTCCACTCGACTCCACTCGCCTCCTCCAAGAAGCAAATGAACAATTGGAACCTGACTACTTCCGGTTCGAAGTCGGAGTGACCGAGGAGTGAGCGAGTCGCCGAGATTTTCGGTATTGGAATTTGGCTTTAGTTGCAGTTAGTTTTACTTTACACTTGTGTAGCTTTTATTTTGTAGTATCTAGTGTCTCCTGGTTTCCTCTGTTGCTGATCTGTACCTGTCTTGTCTCACCAGGCCTGTGATTGGGCAGTTTTTCCACCTGTGTGCTCTTAGTCCTCCAACCTATCCCAGTTGTTGATTGTCCAGTTGAGTTCACCTGTGTGTAATTAGTTCTTGTGTATTTATATCCCCCTGTTCCTGGTGTGTTTGTGATTCTATTCTCTCCCAGCTAGCATGCATGGCCCACTGTGTTTTTGTTTGTTGTCTCCGCCAGGCCGAAAGGCATGGCGAGAGAGTATGTTTTGCCCCCTGTCCGTCCGTCCGTGTGTGTGTCCGTCCGTCCGTCCGTCCGTCCGTCCGTCCGTCCGTCCGTGTGTCCGTCCTGTCTGTGTGTTAGCAGCTAATCTCAGGCACCGTTGGCCCGGTCGCTGCGAAACTGTGCACACACACTCCCTGGATGCCAATTCAGAACCTCTGCCCCACATTTTTCACATAGGCCTGTCATAGCGCCACCAGGAGGCCGATGTGTGCAAAACCCATTTTTCCCCATTACTCCTACAGCTTTTAACTAAACGTCATGCAAATCGGTACACAGTATCTCTATTGTCATGTGATCAACCCGGATCTGTTCAATTTCCCATATTCAATCCTCATTGGCTAAGGTTGGCTTCCAAAGTTTGCAGGATTGGTTAGTTTTGAACAAACTGCCTCAAATCATGAACGCAGCTTGCCATTTCCATAAAAATTGCACACGCACATTCCCACTAGGCCGAGGAAGAAATGCCACTTAAAATGTTTCTAATCGGCCTCATGGTGGCGCTATAACAGGCCAATTTGCATTTTTAACTATAACTGCACCGATCTGCGTGAAACTTTGCACGCACACTCCCTAGAAGCTAAGGAAAAACATCTGCACTGCATTTTTCACATCTGCTTTTTACAGCGCCACCAGGAGGCCGACTTATGTCAAATACATTTTTGGATATTAATTACATTACATTACATTACATTACATTACATTACATGGACAAGACCGAGCTGATGTTCCTCCCGGGGAAGGGCTGTCCGCACCGAGACATGGCCATCACCATTGATAATGCTGTGGTGACCTCAACTCGGACTGCAAAGAATCTGGGTGTGACCCTGGATGATCAACTGACGTTCTCGGCAAACATCGCATCAGTGACAAGGTCCTGCAGATTCCTGCTCTACAACATCAGGAGGATTCGCCCCTTCCTCACGGAGAAGGCAGCCCAGGTGCTCATCCAGGCTCTCGTCATCTCCCGCCTGGACTACTGCAACTCCCTCCTTGCTGGTGCTCCGGCATCTGCCATCAAACCTCTGGAGCTTGTTCAGAAAGCTGCGGCTCGTCTGGTGTTCAACCGCCCCAAGTTCTCCCACACAACCATCCTTCTCCGCTCTCTACACTGGCTCCCCGTAGCGGCTCGCATCCAGTTCAAAACCCTGGTGCTAGCCTATAGGGCAGTGAAAGGAACAGCTCCTTCCTACCTCCGGGCTATGGTCGATGCCTACACCCCTGCCCGACCACTTCGGTCTGCCACCTCGGGGCGACTGATTGCCTCGTCACTCAAGGGTCCTTCTGGCCGATCCACACGATCACGACTCTTTTCTGTTCTGGCCCCACAGTGGTGGAATGAACTTCCCACTGATGTTAGGACAGCAGAGTCACTGCCCATATTTCGCCGCAGGCTGAAAACTCACCTCTTCAGGAAACACTACCCTTCCTCCCTGCCTGACCTACTTGTTGTTAACTAGTTGTACGAACGCTTGTTTTCTATTGCTGTATTGTTTATTGGATTATTGGATTGTTTATTGGATCTTGTTTAGTCGATATACTTATTTGTTTTAGCTCATGCTCATTTGATTTAGCTATTTTGTCTCATCTGTTTAAGGAAATAGGTAGCTGATATATTGCACTTTTACCTTAGCGCTAGGTATACTCTTGGTTGCTTGTTTATGCAGAAAATGCACTAAAGACTTCTGGTGATTAGTAGTTTTCGTTCCCTACCTATGTTGAATACACTTATTGTAAGTCGCTTTGGATAAAAGCGTCTGCTAAATGACTGTAATGTAATGTAATGTAATGTAATGTAATGATATTAATCCTTCAGATTTTATCCAAACATCACGCAAATCAGTACACAGTATCTCTATAGTCATGTGATCAAGACGCATCTGTCCGATATTTCATATTCCATCCTGATTGGCTAAGGTTGGCTTCCAAAGTTTGCAGGATTGGTCCGTTTTGAACAAAATGTCTCAAATCAGGAACGCGGCGTGCTATTTCCCTGAAAATGTGCACGCACATTCCCACTAGGCCGCGGAAGAAATGCCACCCTTTTCACATTGCCCTGTTATTGCGCCACCAGCAGGTCTACTTTAGCAAAACACATTTTTGGAACAAAATGCCTCAAATCATGAATGCATGCACATTCCCACTAGAACGAGGAAGAAATGCCACCCTCTTCACATTAGCGCCACCAGGAGGCCACAATAACCTACCTGACCTGGCGGAGACCTGTGCTCCGAGGAGCACTTTTTCTAGTTTGTTATGTTTCTGCATCTACCACCTCGCTCAATACGTGCATACAGGGGCACTACACTACTGATTACCGATAACTGTTGTTTTTACCTTAACAGCAGTGGTGGAAAAAGTACCAAAATGTTTTACTTAAGTAAAAGTATCAATACCATCATGTAGAAATACTCTATTACAAGTAAAAGTCGGGAATTCAAAATTTACTTGAATAAAAGTACAGAAGTATTATCGAAATGTATCAAAAGTAGAAAGTGGTCATTATGCAGAGTGTCCCTTTTCACAACTTTTCAAAAGTTTAAAATGCATACAAAAATAGCAGATCTACAAGCTCACAATGTGTCGTAATTGCATAAATGTGACTGGGTACAATGGTTTATGAAATGTGAAATAATGTATTTCCTGTCCAGGTATGAGAAGTATTGAAAGAAAAAGATACACAAGAAACATAACATACTTGGTGATAACAGGGGAATACATTGGTTAAAATATGGTTTAATATTTAACACCTAAATGTAGTGTATGGAAAAAAATGTTTTGTTTTGTGTAAAGTGATTATGGCCATTATGATTCATTTTCTGTTGACATGGTTCACTCATAGGGGGCGCTGTGGGGAAAAAGCAGCAAAAGTTCCACAGGAAGTGAGGTATCAGGAACGGCTATAAAAGAACAGGAAGTGAGGCGGCCAGGGGTTCCATTTTAGGTTTTGAAAAAGAGTGTTTGGTGGTGTTTGAGAAAGAGACTCTTGTAAGCCTAAACTAAACCACTGAATTGTGTGGCCGGAGAACTTATGGATCTGGAAGGAGAGAAGTTTGGTGGAGGAACATTTCTGAGGGTTTATCTCTGAAGCCAGTCAGAGCTTTTGGACAAAGGAACCCATGTGGCCTCCTGACTTGAAGGTTGGGTGAGGAATATATTTTTCCTTTTTATGCAATGCATTGCCTTTTTATTTGCTGACTTTGCGGATTATTGGATTCTTGGAAAATAGAAGAGCTTACAATACTTTTGGATTACTTTTGGGAAAGTTTACTCTTTGGAGACATTTAAAGGGATATCTCACTTTTTTTTTAATGTATCGTATACTCAGGCTTTTGGGAGCACCCCGAAGTTGTTTGATTCAGTATTTAGATATTTGATATTAATTTTATCAGACACAGCCCCTTCCTATACGAACCCATTATAACCATGTTAGATTAATCGGAAACACCTGTCCTTGGTTCTGGTGACTGATATTGTCCTTCTAATACGTGAGGAGACCGTGTTTTTTTTAAAAAAAACAAGGAAAATGAAAAAAAAAAATTACAATAAAAGACATAAAATAAATGAAAAAAGTAATTGAAAAAACACGGCCTCCTCGCGTATTAGGAGGACAGGATGAGTCACCAGAACCAAGGACGGTTGTTTTTGATGAATCTAACATGTTTAAAATGGAGTTTGAAGTTATAATGGGTTTGTATTGGAAGGGGGCGTGTCTGGTAAAATGAATATCAAATATCTAAATACTGAATTAAGCAACTTATAAACTGTCTTGGGGGCTCGATCACAAAATCCAAACGGTACAAATTCGGTACAAATGCAATTCTCTATATGCTACTGCCACCAAAATGTGAACATTTTCAAGATGCTGTCCAAGATGGCTGCCGGGAGCTTAAAATTGCTCTATATGAATTACTATTCAACCTAGAAATGTGGTTTCGGTGTCTAACCCCAGGTTTTAGGGCTCAAAGAATGGGACTGAATCAGTGGAATTAACCACTGATTCAAATCCAAGATGGTATCCCAAGGTGACGTCCCATTCTACTGAATAAAAAACACGTAAAAAAAAAAAACACTTAATGTAGTCAAGTATTAACAGGCCGTGTTACAAATTGCCACATCTTTGCCCTGACTGAGTCTCTTCACTGTCCTGCTGAAATAAACTCTAGCCTTCATCCCCCCTGAGGCTTTTGATGATGACTCTGATGACGCTCCTATGATGTTTACAGGTGAACTATTGAAGGAATGCTGTTGATACAGAGTCATCTAATACATGTTATTTTGTGAAAATGTTTCTCCAACTTGTTTTCCTCTCCTTTTTATTAGCTTTGCTATACTTCCCTCGACCATCCTGACTTAATGCCTCTATAGCTGCACAATAGCATTTGTTGAGTCAATATTTCATCAGTTTTTAGAAGCAATTGAAAATACAAATGACAAATAATGTTGAGTTACTTTATTGACGCCCCCTAGTGGCACTGTGGTTGAATATCTGTCAGCTCTCTAAGATAATCAAAAGCTTAAGACTTAATGCCACTTTTGTTAAACCACCTGAACCCCCAGCATCCCTAATCTGGGGGGAACGTTAGCCCAAAATAGCCGATCTACAAGCGCACAGATCTTCTAGATCTGCTATTTTTGGCAAATCGATCTGTGTAAAGTGAAATAAGAGCGTAACAAATGCTATCTTTACAGGTCCGTTACTATAGAGGGTTTAAGTGGTACTGAATTTGCAGCTCAACAAAAGCTTGCGATACGATCATTGTGAGCGTTTTCAATAACGATTATCTTCCCATCCCTAGTTGTGACAGGATACAGTATATGTATAAAGTAAACGTATTGCCTCACTTCACTAGATTTTAAGGTACTTTTATTGGCTTTTAAATCTTTAGACGGTCTAGTAAAGCTCCACTGTACCTCGCTGAGCTCCTGGAACCATTACACCCCAGCCAGGGATCTGAGATCTTGCCGATCAGTCGTTACTGGTCGTTCCAAAGACTAGCAAAAAGACCAGGGGTGGCCGCGCCTTTGCTGCTGCCCCCCCAATGCTCTGGAACGACCTGCCTCTCCCCGTCCCACGCTCTGGAACGACCTGCCTCTACCTACGAAGGTAGGCTGCCAAGATGTCCATGTGGACGTGATGGAGGTCATTTAGGGTAGAGAGAATGAGGTGGATTTGACAGACCAGGAGTGTTGGTATAGGGAGAAGTATGGCTGAAGATTTTTGCTTTCGCCGATGAGCGAACACATCATCACAAGAATGTACACCAGGCTGTACGTTATGATGTGTGTGTATGTAAATCATCAGTTCTGTTAAATCTGTCTATGGATATTTTGTAACTAATCAACTGCACCACAAATGATCTGTGTTTATTAGTGTGGACTATAGTAGACTATAGTAATCTTCCGACTATTATTCTTCTTTCTTTCTAGATAAACTTTATTTTGCCGCGCTACTCCTCCTAGAGTTTGGGCCTGACAGACTGCAAAGTATGCTTAAGCAGACTGACGATCACATAATTACCTCTGTGTCCTGTACAGACCACCATCGGAGGCCGGTCTCTTTGATGTGGGACCTGAAACGAGGGCGTGGCTGCATGTCATTGAGCTGGACATCTGATGATGATACACAAAAGAAGAAAACGACTGAGTCTCACTTCTGTTTGTAATATATGTAATATCTGTTTATGTTTGTAATACATTTTTAATTTTGACTCGCTGTTGATCTGCTGTGACCTTTGCAGTTACATCTTGGGTACTACACAATCCAAACCTCTATGTGTGTGTGTGTGTGTGTGTGTGTGTGTGTGTGTGTGTGTGTGTGTGTGTGTGTGTGTGTGTGTGTGTGTGTGTGTGTGTGTGTGTGTGTGTGTGTGTGTGTGTGTGTGTGTGTGTGTAGATTTACACAAATCAAGTCATGATGTGTACGTAACTATTCACACAACCACCTTTTGTGTGGTTGTGTGAAAACCACACAAAGGACTTACATATAAAAGTGGCACCCCAGATGGGACCAATAAAACATTGAGAATAATAAAACCAAACATGGAAAGCTCAGAGCAAAGCCAAACCCAATCAATCAATAAATGGAGCCAACCTGGAAAACCCAGAGCCAAACCCAGTCAATCAATCAATCAATGGAGCCAACCTGGAAAACCCAGAGCCAAACCCAGTCAATCAACCAATCAATGGAGCTAACATGGAAAACCCCGAGCCAAACCCAGTCAATCAATCAATGGAGCCAACATGGAAAACCCAGAGCCAAACCCAGTCAACCAATCAATGGAGCCAACATGGAAACCCCAGTCACCAATGCACCAAGTGCAACTGAAACTGATTCTGAGAATGTAAGCAATGTGGAACCGGTTATTTTGAATCAATCTGGAGATTGTCAGATCCCTGTGGATGTGCAGGAGGAAGTAACGCTAACCAGTCATACCATAGTTGACATGGACCTCATTAATTTACCTGAACACCGCAATCCGCCACCTGGACACAGGCAACCTCGGCCTACTTTCACACCTTCATGGCTATTACTCCAAATTCAAGATGATGTAAACAGTCTGCATAAAAGTCAGCAAACACTTCAAAAACTCCTCGATCAAATCAAACAGCTCAGAGTTGAACAGGAAGGACAAACAAAGGAGCTTAAAAATGCCATGGATGCACTGTATAACAAATTAACACAACTCAATGAGAAGGGAAAAGATGAAATAACTAATTATATGGACAAACTGTTTGATTACCATAGAACACAACTCACCACTGCCGTTCAGTGGCGCTTACAGAACCACCATGCGCTTCTTCAGGAAGTAAATGTAACCACTACTCCTTTGATTAAGTCAGTAGACCATTTACAGATGGAGCTTTCACAATGCGGTAAAATATTAAGGGACATGTCGGTCGACATGACCACACTCAGGCAAACGTCACTGCACACAGCTTCTGTGGTGTCTACTACTGAGAAACAGGCTGTCTTCTCCAAACAACTGGAGACAGCCCAGACCTCCCGGATGCAGTCCACTGCACGCTTGAACACTCACTCTTGGGCTGGATTTGAGAACTAGTTTTGTTCTGTTTTCTTGATCAAATGATCTGTGTTTATTCTGTGTTCATGCCAACATAATCCCAATGCAGGGCTATCAGTAGCCTACAGTATTCAATGCATAACAATATATGTCTCTTGACAATGACAGACAAGAAGAAAGTGCATTATAAAAACAAAACTATTACTGGATATTTAACCCTCCTTCCAGTCAAATCAGAATGTGGTACTTATGATAATATTATTTTATGAGCAATCTAATGAGCATTTTTTTAATGTCTTTTCTTTTTTTCTTTTTCTTCCTTCCTTCCTTCCTTCCTTCCTGAGATCTTCATCACCAAGGCCAACACAGGAGTAGGCACCTGAAACTTCCGAAGACTCATTCAGTGTGGTCGTATGGACCAGGTGCTGAAGACGATGAGAGATTATCGCCTCGACATACTAGGCGTTAGTGAGATGTGATGGATGGAGCAACTGTTAACCTACGCCGATGAGCGAATGCACCATCACGGCATGGCTGTACACCAGGCTGTAAGTTATGATTTGTACGTAAATCATGAGTTCTGTTAAATCTTTCTACGGATATGTTGTAACTAATCAACTGCACCACAAATGATCTGTGTTTATTAGTGTGGCTGCCCTAACAGGGCAACCAGACTATAGTAATCTTCCGACTTTATTCTAACTCTTTTTTTCTAGATAAACTTTATTTTGCCACGTTACTCCTCCCACAGTTTGGGCCCGACAGACAGCACAGTATGCTTAAGCAGACTGCCGATCACATAATCACCTCTGTGTCCTATACAGACCACCATCGGAGGCCGGTCTCTTTGATGTGGGACCTGAGACGAGGGCCTGGCTGCACGTCATTGAGCTGGACATCTGATGATGATACATGAAAAGAAGAAGATGCCTGAGTCTCACTTCTGTTTGTAATATATTGTAATATATTGTAATATCTGTTTGTTTATGTTTGTAATATATGTTTTATTTTGTCTTGCTGTTGATCTGCAGTGACCTTTTGAGTGAAATCATGGCAAGGTAACTACACAATCCAAACCTCTACCAAAGTGTTTGTGTGTGTGCGCTAACACACACACACACACACACACACACACACAGATTTACACACTATATGTGTGTAAATCAAGTCATGATGTGTACGTGAATCATCAGTTCTGTTAAATCTGCCTACGGATATTTAGTAACTCAACTGCACCACAAATGATCTGTATGATCTTTTTCTTCATATTTTCTTTTCTTTCCTGTTTTTTCTTTCTTCCTTTCTTTCTTTCCCTAGATCTTCAAGGCCAACACAGGAGTAGGCACCTGCAACGCCCGAACACTGTTCCAGTGTGGTCGTATGGACCAGGTGCTGAAGACGATGAGAGATTATCGCCTCAACGTACTAGGCGTTGAGCTGAGCTGGACTGGGCAGGGGCACCTTGTGATGGATGGAGCAACTGTTCCCTACGCCGATGAGCAAACGCATCATCACGGCAAGGCTGTTCACCAGGCTGTAAGTTATGATGTGTACGTAAATCGTCAGTTCTGTTAAATCTGTCTACGGATAATTTGTAACTAATCAACTGCACCACAAATGATCTGTATTTATTAGTGTGGACTATAGTAGACTATAATAATCTTCAGATTTTTTTATTATTCTTTCTTCCTAGATAAACTTTATTTTGCCGCGCTACTCCGCCTAGAGTTTGGGCCTGAAAGACTGCAAAGTATTCTTAAGCAGACTGCCGATCACATAATCACCTCTATGTCCTGTACAGACCACCATCGGAGGCCAGTCTCTTTGATGTGGGACCTGAGACAAGGGCGTGGCTGCACGTCATTGAGCTGGACATCTGATGATGATACACGAAAGAAGAAGATGCCTGAGTCTTGAGCGCGTGCACACACACACACACACACACACACACACACACACACACACACACTATATATGCAGCCTGATCTCCAGAGATTACCGTAACATTGCACGGAACGAGTGCACTTCATTCCGTGGATAGCCGCCTCGGAACTCCCGAATTGCGTGCATATGTACGGCGAGTCCCACGGTGGGCGTAACCAGTCGCAACCCGGAAAAACCCGGAAGCAGAGCAGTCCCCACAAAAAAAATTACGATTCTGTGCCTTTCGGTACATAACTCAAACGGCGCTGAGTAGGCACAGGCGAACGTCCCACCGTTCAGGACGGCAACTCGGTCGCCTTAGCTGCCTCGGTGGTCCTTCACGGGGTGACAGTTCGCCTGTGACTGCGCGCCTCCGAAATGGTTTTGTCACAAAGGGAGCGCCGTACATATGCACGCAATTCGGGAGTTCCGAGGTGGCTATCCACGGAATGAAGTGCACTCGTTCCGTGCAATGTTACGGTAATCTCTGGAGATCGGGTTGATATATGTGTAAATCAAGTCATGATGTGTACGTAAATCATCAGTTCTGTTAAATCTGCCTAGGGATATTTTGTAACTAATCAACTGCACCACAAATAATCTGTATGATCTTCTTTCTTTTCTTTTCTTTCCATCTGTCTTTCTGTCTTTCTTTCTTTCCTTCTTTCCCTAGATCTTCAACACAAAGGCCAACACAGGAGTAGGCACCTGAAACGTCTGAACACTGTTCCAGTGTGGTCGTATGGACCAGGTGCTGAAGACGATGAGAGATTATCGCCTCAACGTACTAGGCGTTAGTGAGATGAGCTGGACTGGGCAGGGGCACCTTGTGATGGATGGAGCAACTGTTCCCTACGCAGAGCGAACGCATCATCACGGCAAGGCTGTACACACACACACACAGTAAGTTATGATGTGTACGTAAATCATCAGTTATGTTAAATCTGTCTACGGATATTTTGTAACAAATCAACTGCACCACAAATGATCTTTGTTTATTAGTGTGGACTATAGTAGACTATAGTAATCTTCCGACTTTATTATTCTTTCTTCCTAGATAAACTTTATTTTGCCGCGCTACTCCTCCTAGAGTTTCGGCGTGAAAGACTGCAAAGTATGCTTAAGCAGACTGCCGATCACAAAATCACCTCTGTGTCCTCTACAGACCACCATCGGAGGCCGGTCTCTTTGATGTGGGACCTGAGACAAGGGAGTGGCTGCACGTCATTGAGCTGGACATCTGATGATGATACACGAAAGAAGAAGATGCCTGAGTCTTGAGCGAGTGTGTGTGTGTGTGTGCGCGCACACACACACACACACACACACACACACACACACACACACTATATATGTGTAAATCAAGTCATGATGTGTACGTAAATCATCAGTTCTTTTAAATCTGCCTAGGGATATTTTGTAACTAACAACTGCACCAAAAATAATCTGTATGATCTTCTTTACTTTCTGTTTTTCTTTCTTTACCGAGATCTTCAACACCAAGGCCTACACGGGAGTAGGTACCTGAAACGTCCGAACACTGTTCCAGTGTGGTCGTATGGACCAGGTGCTGAAGACGATGAGAGATTATCGCCTCGACATACTAGGCGTTAGTGAGATGAGCTGGGCAGGGGCACCTTGTGATGGATGGAGCAACTGTTCCCTACGCCGATGAGCGAACGCATCATAACGACAAGGCTGTTCACCAGGCAAGTTATGATGTATACGTAAATCATCTGTTAAATCTGTCTACGGATATTTTGTAACTAATCAACTGCACCACAAATGATCTGTGTTTATTAGTGTGGACTATAGTAGACTATAGTAATCTTCCGACTTTATTCTTCTTTCTTTCAAGATGAACATTATTTTGCCGCGCTACTCCTCCTAGAGTTTGGGCTTGACAGACTGCAAAGTATGATTAAGCAGACTGACGATCACATAATCACCTCTGTGTCCTGTACAGACCACCATCGGAGGCCGGCCTCTTTGATGTGGGACCTGAGACGAGGGCCTGGCTGCACGTCATTGAGCTGGACATCTGATGATGATACACGAAAGAAGAAAACGACTGAGTCTCACTTCTGTTTGTAATATATTGTAATATATGTAATATCTGTTTGTTTATGTTTGAAATATATTTTTAATTTTGTCTCGCTGTTGATCTGCAATGACCTTTGGAGTCTTGGCAAGGTAACTACACAATCCAAACCTCTACCAAAGTGTTTGTGTGTGCACGAACACACACACACACACACACACACACACACACACACACACACAGATTTACACACTATATGTGTGTAAATCAAGTCATGATGTGTACGTAAATCATCAGTTCTGTTAAATCTGCCTAGGGATATTTTTTGACTCAACTGCACCACAAATGATCTGTATCGTCTTTTTTCTTTTCTTTTCCTTTCTTTCTTTCTGTTTTTCTGTCTGTGTGTGTAAATCACACATTTCAGTCATGATGTGTACGTAACTATTCACACAACCACCTTTGTGTGGTTGTTTGAAAACCACACAAAGGACTTACATTTAAAAGTGGCACCCCAGATGGGACCAATAAAACATTGAGAATAATAAAACCAAACATGGAAAGCTCAGACCAAAGCCAAGGCAATCAACCAATCAATGGAGCCAACATGGAAACCCCAGAGCCAAACCCAATCAATCAATGGAGCCAACCTGGAAAACCCAGAGCCAAACCCAGTCAATCAACCAATCAATGGAGCCAACATGGAAAAACCAGAGCCAAACCCAATCAATCAATCAATCAATCAATGGAGCCAACATGGAAAAACCAGAGCCAAACCCAATCAATCAATCAATCAATCAATCAATGGAGCCAACCTGGAAAACCCAGAGCCAAACCGGAAAACCCAGAGCCAAACCCAGTCAATCAATCAATGGAGCCAACCTGGATAACCCAGAGCCAAACCCAGTCAGTCAATCAATCAATGGAGCCAACATGGAAACCCCAGTCACCAATGCACCAAGTGAAACTGAGTCTGAGGATGAAAGCAATGTAGTTGACATGGACCACATTAATTTACCTGAACACCGCAATCCGCCACCTGGACACAGGCAACCTCCACCTACTTTCACACCTTCATGGCTATTACTCCAAATTCAAGATGATGTAAACAGTCTGCATGAAAGTCAGCAAACACTTCAAACACTCCTCCTCGATGAAATCAAACCGCTCAGAGTTGAACAGGAAGGACAAATAAAGGAGCTTAAAAATGCCATGGACGCACTGTATAACAAATGAACACAACTCAATGAGAAGGGAAAAGATGAAATAACTAATTATATGGACAAACCGTTTGATTACCATAGAACACAACTCACCACTGCCGTTCAGTGGCGCTTACAGAACCACCACCAAGCACTTCTTCAGGAAGTAAATGCAACCACTACTCCTTTTGATTAAGTCAGTAGACCATTTACAGATGGAGCTTTCACAATGCGGTTAAATGATAAGGGACATGTCGGTCGACATGACCACACTCAGGCAAACGTCACTGCACACAGCTTCTGTGGTGTCTACTACTGATAAAAAGACTGTCTTCTCCAAACAACTGGAGAAAGCCCAGACCTCCCGGATGCAGTCCACTTTGCTTCCTGGTCCTAAAACTCATGGCTTCCTTAGTCCTTCACCCACCACCTCTGCAATTCCTTCTGGCTCTCCTACTCATACGTCTGCTCATACAGATGGGTTTAGACGCCCTGTACGGCCAATTAAATGGGAATTTCCTACTTTTGGGAAGAAGGATGACAGTTCTGATCCCCTCCTTTACCTTGAGAGGTGTCGCGATTTTCTTGCTCTCAATCCTGTAGTGGATGACGGACTGCTTGCCACATTACGAAATGTGCTACATTGAACCGCTAGAGATTGGTGGAATGTGGCACGCTTGAACACTCACTCTTGGGCTGGATTTAAAAACTAGATTTGTTCTGTTTTCTTAATCAAATGAAATGTGTTTATTCTGTGTTCATGCCAACATAATCCCAGTGCAGGCCTATCAGTAGCCTACAGTATTCATTGCATAACAATATATGTGTCTCTTGACAATGACAGACAAGCAGGAAGTGCATTATAAAAACAAAACTATTACTGGATATTTAACCCTCCTTCCAGTCAAATCAGAATGTGGTACTTATGATCATATTATTATTTTATGAGCAATCTAATGAGCTTTTTTTTAAATGTCTTTATTTCTTTCTTTTTTCTTCCTTCCTTCCCGAGATCAACACAGGAGTAGGCACCTGAAACTTCCGAAGACTGTTCCAGTGTGGTCGTATGGATTAAGAATCATAATTCCTATCAGAGTTGTCAAATATGTATAGTCAGAGGTGTTCATGTTGAGAGAAGAATGGTTTTCAGTAAACAGGACTGCGCTTCTCGAACAGACGAAGCTTTTTCTAGAGTAGAGTACAGCAACCAAACTGGTTGCAAATTCCTTGTGTTGGATTACATGCATGTGGTCGGCTTGGGCGTAGTTAGACGCAGGTTAATGTACTTGACCCGTGGCCCAAAGATTTGTCGTTTATCTGTGAGGCAAAAGGATGCAATATCCCAACAACTAATTGCACTGAGAGTGAAGATGCCAAGTGAGTTTGCTCGTCAACCCCGGGGTTTACACGATCTATGTAGGTGGAAGGCCACTGAATTAAGGCATTTTTGCTCTACACAGGACCTGTGGTATTAAGAAAAGCGCTGTCCCCTGAAAGATACAAACATTTCTTGTCATTGACAGTAGCCATGTCGATAATGCTGGAGTCAGATGAGATGACTCGGAATGCTTACCTCCACTATGAACTAATTAAACACTTTGTCAAGTGTAGTGCTCACCTCTATGGCAAGACCTTTCCTATATACAATTTACATGGACTAATTCATCTCCATGAAGATGTGAGCCATTTGCCCACTTCAACTGTTTGTTAAATGACGTTTCCTGTTTTCCTTTTGAAAATTACCTGCAACAGATCAAGAAACATGTGAGGAGTGGTAGAAGTCCTCTGGAACAAGTCACCAGGCACTAGTCAGAAATTGAGCATTCAGAATTGAACACTAGCAAAAAGAATTCTAGAGTATTTGTTACTGTTAAAGAAAAAGACAGTTGTTTTCACTTGAGAGATGACAGATTTGCTTTTGTTAGACAGAAGAATGCAGATGGGACTTTAGCTTGTGAGATTTTGCATCAGCGCCACACGTCACCATTATTTGACCAGCCATGCAGCTCCAAATTTCTAAATATAGTGTGCACAGGAAATGGTCAGGGTAGGATGAAAAATTTGCTACTGCGTGAAACAGATCTGTTTTCGCAAGGTGGCTTGGCTCCCACAAGAAACCGGTGGTTATGTCCTCATGCCCCTTCGCCATGTTCTGGAACAGCAATATTAAAGGTTACATTAAATTTTTCTTTCAGCTAGTTCCCATCACGGCTGCACCTTTCTCGATCATCACCTGCATGTCTCTCTCGGCACACCCTAAATCTGCTATTTGTCTTGTGTTGCAGCATCCTTCTCCCAATGTCACCTCCCTCCGCCGCAGATAAACCATCTCTACCTCACCTCTCGCTTTATCCACCTCTCTTGCTTTATCGTCTAACCTTCTAACTTGGGCTTATACTCTAATGTAGTCATTTCTGTTCTTATCCCTCCATGTCGCTTCTAATGAGAATCGTAGCATTTTCAATGTGGCCCCCTCCAGTTCTTTTCCCTCTACTAAGATGACCACTTGTCCGGTGATTTATTGACTATGGTTCATGTAATTTATTTTCTTATATTGCACATGTTTGTGCTGTCTTTTTCAGGTCATATATGCCAGGGATGTGTGGTTGGAGGATGGAAAGGAGACGGAGGGTACAATTCCTAATAATTGGATCGACAGGGGTAAGGGAACCATTAGATGGCCAAATGCCAAACAAACACAAGCTTACAAGATGAGAAAGGACCCCCAGGAGGACTGGCTGACGTTCCAGTTAGTCAAGATAAAGATGACAGGTTTGTTTTGTTTTGGATCATTTACTCAATAATTCAAGTAAAAATTGTTCAATGTTTACAGCTGAATTGTATAACTTCTAGTTAAAGCTCGTGAATGTGACAACTAAAACCTGACCAGCCAAGCAGAGGAGGAAGAGGAATGTTAAAAGACAAGATGATGACTGATTTAGAGTTCATATGTTTCTCAAGTAAGTTCTAATTAATTTCTATTAACTCATTTCTAAATATGAAATGTGTTAACAGAAACTGGGCCTCACATTGTAGACCATTCATGTTTTATATCACGTTTTGTACTTTAACAGAATGTGATGATGATCCGGGGGAGGCGAGCATGATGGGTAACTTTTTTTCTATAATCAAGTCCAATGGCAAAAATGACAATCAAATGCTTTAATAGGGCTGTCTATTTTTGATATGGATATGTTTATTTTTACTTTATATTGCAGCCGTATAGAAGCCCTCCTTTCCTATTGCACCAAGGAAGTTGCAGTCCAGCCAGGACAACAATATTGAGTATTGATGTCAATTTATGAAATATGATAATGATGTATTGGGTACACACAACATGAAATAAGTTACAAGCTGATTGTTACGTTTCAGACTCTGAAAATCAAGCCCTGGATGGCCTGGTGGATGTCGTGGTGGACACCATGTCTATCGAGTTGGAGCATGCGGAGGGGTCTCGGCACAGGGAAATGTCTACACACAGTGAGTATGCATCACATTTAAGCAGTCACCTTTTGTTTACAAATCAATATTTGGTATCTAAGAACATTCTTTGTCTTTTCCAGGCTCCCGACATGCAAGTGTAGCACCTCGGAGTAGAGAAATGTCCACACCCTGTGAGTATTCACTTTCTCCATTGCACCAATACATTTAAAGTATATTCAGTACAAGGTGTTACATGTTGTGTATACTAAAGAAATGATTACCATACCTAATTCACAAGCAGTGAGTAAATGTAGTTACAGGCTCAATGTGTTTCAGGCTTGCCTCGCCCGGTGGAGCGTGCTGAGGGAAATGGCTACACACAGTGAGTATGCGTCACATTTAAACATTTACCTTTTTGTTTACAAATTGATATTTGGAATCTAAGCACATTCTTTGTCTTTTCCTGGCTCTCGACATGCAAGCCCAGCACCTAGGAGCAGTGTTTTTAGTGTTCTTGTTCCTTGTCGGCCTGGCCGTCTCCTTCGCCGCTTCCGTGTTATTGTCCCAGCCGGGACAAAGGGAAGCCCTCCCCCCACCCAGCCGGGTGGAGGGTTTTCGGCAAAAAAGTCCGGAATTCTGTGTGTAATCGCTGTGCTGATGTCCATAAGTGCTTGTCTGTCATAACTCCTTAGACACCCGACGGTGTAGGAAAAAAAGAGAAGGCTAAAAAAATACTAAAAAGACGGAAAAACGTTAATTCTTCTAGGTGAGGGCAGGTTTCCATTCATATGCCTTTTTTAGCTTAACACCTGAACCCTCTGTTATGTCATGTCAATGACAGAATGGTTGAACATTAAGTGAACATTTGTAGTATAAAGGGTTTATACCATGTTTTACAAAAAATCCTAATCCTACTACATTATTAACATAATGTCTATTGTTTTTCTTCAGGCTCTTCAGTAACAGCCTGATGGCACAGTTCAGCATGAAGGGGAAGGGGAAAAAAAGAGAAGACGCCTTTGGAGAAGACCAAGACTTCTAGAGCAATACAAGGTATGTCATGTTGACCAAGGACAGACAAGTGGCACCCGCCAATCTCTAAATTGAATTGGGTAAAACATTTCCTTCCCTGTTGACATTAGAAAATACAATCATAACATTTTTAATAACTGGTGGTTAGGTGTAAAAGGGAGATGGTTTTGTATTAAACTAGTTGTGGATGTACAAGCAACACATTTTTGCCATCCATCTTTCAAGATGTTGGTTTTGGGGACAATATATGGCGAGCACTCAGGGTTCAGGGGAGCTGTTGGACGACCTGCTGGTGCCTCCCCCTAAGATCTTGAACCTCCTACCAGGTGGCCGGAGTTCAAAGAGATGGTGGGAAGGGTGGGAGGAGTCATTATGCTCATGGCCTTCCTGACACATCGATCTGTGTATTATGTCACTGGGACAGCATTTTCAATTGTCTTTTTCTACTATGCAGATGCAGTCATGAAATTCGACCCAGCAGCCACAGAGGACCTCATAAGGCAGCATTCCGCAGACCGCCTCAAGCATGCTCTAGCAAGAAGGGGAGGCGGAGGACACACAGCAGGCCTCAGGACTGATTTAACTTGAACTTTCACCTCATTGTGGGGGGATCTTGGTGTCACAGTATTGTACAGTATTGGGTATTTTGTACTTGTCTTCTGTTTATTACTATTTTATTTTCATTCGACCAGTGACGTGTAAAAAAAGAGAGATTTTAACTGTTCTGTTCTGGATCAAGCTTAATCAGCCCTAGTGACTAAAACGTCATGAGGTACGTTAAGGCTAAAAGGATAACACAAGTCCTGGGGACTTGTTTCCATTGTGGTCCTATGAACTAGATTCCCTTTCAGGGGGTCTAGTTCCAGTCCACAAATATTCCACAATAATATGGAATATTTGTGGAATACTGTAATTGTGGAACATTTGTTTGCGCAGCTGTGTATTCACAAGAAAAATAAAGAGATAATAAGGAAAAAAGTGTGTATTGAATTGTGATTTATTTGTAAACCTCTGTGTACTGTATTCCCAGTTTTCAGAAGGTGGCATAACCATTTGATCCTGTTCATTTTCCTGTAGCTTTGTTTGATTAGCTCAGCAGCATGTTAACTGGAAACACATACACCTTCAAATGTGTTTCTGCTGAGCCAATCAAACAAAGCTACAGGAAAATGAGGATTACAGTTACTGTATGCACCGAGCCTAGAAGCAGTATAAAAAAGACAATTACCATATTTGGAATAGAATAAGCCCTTATATAGAGGTGTGGACGTTGAAATTGGACGTTCAGAAGACGTGATAAAAACTTGCCGGACCGAGGTGGAAGGGCAACACTGCCCTCTAGTGGATAAATCCAGTTTGTACATGCACATCTAACCCACTATTGGAACAGTTAAGGTGTTTATTGTCACTGTATAGAGTACAGAAGTCCTGACGTCACTCGTCCATCCCCTGGGTCGTAAAGTAATTTCTCTATGGAGAATAACATTGGGTCATCATAGAATCGTCTCATATATGAATTGTGGTCCAAAAATAAATAAACTGCCTCTGCGATATTGTCAGGGAGGAGCCTCTATCGTTTATGATAGTCAGTCACTCATATTTGATACAGTCCGTTTCTGGCGAAAATTTAACTAATTCGGCGGAAGTAACATTAGAGTTTTCTCACCGTCAGTTGATGCTTCATATCCATAAGAGTAAAACCGCCGGGGTCATTTGTTTATTTTTGGACACAGTTTGACGCGATATTTAACACGTCTATGGGAATTCAGAACGGAGGGAAAAGGTTTACGCACTTTAACAACCTCAAAGCACATACATGTGTTCTCTGCACTTTAACAACTAACAGCCTCATATCATTCTAAGGCACACACATTGCCCCATTGTTGACCTGACCTGGAATCGTACCCAGCACATCCAGGACCTCTGGTTCACCAGGCAGGCTCACTAACCAGTCAGCTATGGCACTCTGATTAAAATCATAATGTCAGAAAATCTAAGGAAACCAAAGTCTGACTATACTAAGTCAGAGTCAAGCTTTATAAAATGTAAGTTGTTAAAAAATGAAAAAAGTTAGACTATACTAAGTTATTATTTGTTTGTTTAAGTCAGACTATACTGTACTCAGAGTCATAAGTTTACAAAATGTACTAAAGTACAGTGAATGTCGGTTTGTCTCCATCGCTGAAAATAACATACATGTAAACAGACACAAAACTGCTGTCCTGTGCATTTCGTGTGAAAAAACACAACCATTTCACTCCTAATAATACCTATTTGATCCTTTGGGGGGAAATGCAGCTTTACCCAGTTGATGTCTGCCCTCAGAGGAACAGTTAGAAATGTATTGCTCAGGGACATCCTGACTTGACTGCTGTGGCCGAGCCTTGAACCTGTTACCTGCGGCTCACCAGTCAGTCACTCTATCCATTCACCTTCAGCTGTCTCCTTAGAATCTCTGGTTCTAAAACTTTTTGTTGTCAACCCCCCAAATTGACATGTATTTGGGCAGTGGACCCCAATGTGAAAAGATGTAGTGTCAGGGCCCCCCATGAAAAAGATTTATATTTATGCTGTTACAATGTTTTTTCTTTTAATTATTTGTCTTGTTTGTTGTTCAAGTCAAAGAAGAAGAAAAGCTGTATTGTATCAACCAGCAGATAGCTCAGTGAGATGAGACACTATTTATGTGATCCGGAGGCCATGGGTTCGAATCCCACTGGAGTCTTTCCTGTCATAAATTGACTGATATCCGTAGTGATGCCTTCCTTTAAAGACTAACTTCCAGAAAAACAACATAAATCCACCAAGAAACCTGTCTTTCTCAGCCAGCAGCTAGCTCATTGGAAGAGCATCTGTCCAATAACTTGACTTGACTTGACTTGAGTGCGTTCGATTCCCACTCAAGGCAAGTGTCCCCGGTAAGTTGGGGAAACGGATAAATTGACTGATATCCGTAGAGTAACTTGTAGGAGTGTGCTGGTTCAAATCCAGTCACCACCGAGCGGTCCTGGGTTCGATTCCCACTAACGTCAAGTCCCCGGTAATTGGGGCAGCAGATAAATTGACTGATATCCGTAGAATAACTTGTAGGAGTGACCTGGTTCACATCCAGTCACCACCTTAGTAACTGAGACCAAATCTGGCCAATTTGATCTCAGTTACTGAGCGATAGATAGAGGGGGTGGGATAGAGTAGATAGGAGGTGGGGTAGAATAGGGTAGGAGGAGTAGGATGCAGAGTAGGAATAGGGGGAGGAGTAGGAATAGGAGGCAGAGTACGAGTAGGATGCAGAGTAGGAATAGGGGGAGGAGTAAGAATAGGAGGCAGAGTACGAGTAGGAATAGGGGGAGGAGTAGGATGCAGAGTAGGAATAGGGGGAGGAGTAGGATGCAGAGTAGGAATAGGGGGAGGAGTAGGAATAGGAGGCAGAGTACGAGTAGGATGCAGAGTAGGAATAGGGGGAGGAGTAAGAATAGGAGGCAGAGTACGAGTAGGAATAGGGGGAGGAGTAGGATGCAGAGTAGGAATAGGGGGAGGAGTAGGATGCAGAGTAGGAATAGGGGGAGGAGTAGGAATAGGGGGAGGAGTAGGATGCAGAGTAGGAATAGGGGGAGGAGTAGGAATAGGGGGAGGAGTAGGATGCAGAGTAGGAATAGGGGGAGGAGTAGGATGCAGAGTAGGAATAGGGGGAGGAGTAGGATGCAGAGTAGGGGGAGGAGTAGGATGCAGAGTAGGAATGGGGGAGGAGTAGGATGCAGAGTAGGAATAGGGGGAGGAGTAGGATGCAGAGTAGGAATAGGGGGAGGAGTAGGATGCAGAGTAGGGGGAGGAGTAGGATGCAGAGTAGGAATAGGGGGAGGAGTAGGATGCAGAGTAGGAATAGGGGGAGGAGTAGGATGCAGAGTAGGAATAGGGGGAGGAGTAGGATGCAGAGTAGGAATAGGGGGAGGAGTAGGATGCAGAGTAGGAATAGGGGGAGGAGGAGTAGGATGCAGAGTAGGGGGAGGAGTAGGATGCAGAGTAGGAATGGGGGAGGAGTAGGATGCAGAGTAGGAATAGGGGGAGGAGTAGGATGCAGAGTAGGAATAGGGGGAGGAGTAGGATGCAGAGTAGGAATAGGGGGAGGAGGAGTAGGATGCAGAGTAGGGGGAGGAGTAGGATGCAGAGTAGGAATGGGGGAGGAGTAGGATGCAGAGTAGGAATAGGGGAGGAGTAAGAATAGGAGGCAGAGTACGAGTAGGAATAGGGTTAGGAGTAGGATGCGGAGGAGTAGGATGCAGAGTAGGAATGGGGGAGGAGTAGGATGCAGAGTAGGAATAGGGGGAGGAGTAGGATGCAGAGTAGGAATAGGGGGGGGAGTAGGGGGAGGAGTAGGATGCAGAGTAGGAATAGGGGGAGGAGTAGGATGCAGAATAGGGGGAGGAGTAGGATGCAGAGTAGGAATAGGGGGAGGAGTAGGATGCAGAGTAGGAATAGGGGGAGGAGTAGGATGCAGAATAGGGGGAGGAGTAGGATGCAGAGTAGGAATAGGGGGAGGAGTAGGATGCAGAATAGGGGGAGGAGTAGGATGCAGAGTAGGAATAGGGGGAGGAGTAGGATGCAGAGTAGGAATAGGGGGAGGATGCAGAGTAGGGGGAGGGGGGGAGTAGGAGGTGAAATTTTATTAGAAATTTGAAATAGCGTCTGTGTGGAGGTGACATTTTATTTGAAATTTGCAATAAGAGGAACTAGAGATAAATAGGAGTGTTGGCACTAGCCATAATGCCTCCTACTCTGCCCCCTATTAACTCTGCCTCCTACTCCCCCCCCCTATTCCTACTCTACCTCCTGCGCCTCCCCCTATTCTGCACACTACTCCTCCCCCTACTCTGCATCCTGCTCCTCCCCCTTTTCTGCACCCTACTCATCCCCCTACTCTGCACCCTACTCCTCCCCCTATTCCTACTCTGCCTCCTACTCCTATTCCTACTCTGCATCCTGTTCCTCCCCCTATTCCTACTCTGCCTCCTACTCCTCCCCCTATTCCTACTCTGCCTCCTACTCCTCCCCCTACTCTGCATCCTACTCCTCCCCCTATTCCTACTCGTACTCTGCCTCCTATTCCTACTCCTCCCCCTATTCCTTACTCTGCATCCTACTCCTCCCCCTATTCCTTACTCTGCATCCTACTCCTCCCCCTATTCCTACTCTGCATCCTACTCCTCCCCCTATTCCTTACTCTGCATCCTACTCCTCCCCCCATTCCTACTCTGCATCCTACTCCTCCCATTCCTACTCTGCCTCCTACTCCTCCCCCTATTCCTACTCTGCCTCCTACTCCTCCCCCTATTCCTACTCTGCATCCTACTCCTCCCCCATTCCTACTCTGCATCCTACTCCTCCCCCTACTCCTCACCCTATTCCTACTCGCCATCCTACTCCTCCCCCTATTCCTACTCTGCATCCTACTCCTCCCCCTATTCCTACTCTGCATCCTACTCCTCCCCCTATTCCTACTCTGCACCCTACTCCTCCCCCTATTCCTACTCTGCATCCTACTCCTCCCCCTATTCCTACTCTGCATCCTACTCCTCCCCCTATTCTGCATCCTACTCCTCCCCCTATTCCTACTCTGCATCCTACTCCTCCCCCTATTCCTACTCTGCATCCTACTCCTCCCCCTATTCTGCCTCCTATTCTTACTCCTCCCCCTATTCCTACTCTGCATCCTACTCGTACTCTACCTCCTATTCCTACTCCTCCCCCTATTCCTACTCTGCATCCTACTCCTCCCCCATTCCTACTCTGCATCCTACTCCTCCCCCTATTCCTACTCTGCATCCTACTCCTCCCCCTATTCCTACTCTGCATCCTACTCCTCCCCCTATTCCTACTCTGCCTCCTATTCTTACTCCTCCCCCTATTCCTACTCTGCATCCTACTCGTACTCTACCTCCTATTCCTACTCCTCCCCCTATTCCTACTCTGCATCCTACCCTATCTCCTATCTACTCTATCTCACCCCCTACCTAACCCCCTACTCCACCCCCTCTATCTATCGCTCAGTAACTGAGATCAAATTGGCCAGATTTGGTCTCAGTTACTAAGGTGGTGACTGGATGTGAACCAGGTCACTCCTACAAGTTATTCTACGGATATCAGTCAATTTATCTGCTGCCCCAATTACCGGGGACTTGACGTTAGTGGGAATCGAACCCAGGACCGCTCGGTGGTGACTGGATTTGAACCAGCACACTCCTACAAGTTACTCTACGGATATCAGTCAATTTATCCGTTTCCCCAACTTACCGGGGACACTTGCCTTGAGTGGGAATCGAACGCACTCAAGTCAAGTCAAGTCAAGTTATTGGACAGATGCTCTTCCAATGAGCTAGCTGCTGGCTGAGAAAGACAGGTTTCTTGGTGGATTTATGTTGTTTTTCTGGAAGTTAGTCTTTAAAGGAAAGCATCATTATAGATATCAGTCAATTTATCCACTGCCCCAACTTACCGGGGACACTTGCCCTGAGTGGGAATTGAACCCACTCAAGTCAAGTCAAGTTATTGGACAGATGCTCTTCCATTGAGCTAGCTGTTGGCTGAGAAAGACAGGTTTCTTGGTGAATTTATGTTGTTTTTCTGGAAGTTAGTCTGTAAAGGAAAGCATCTCTACGGATATCAGTCAATTTATCAGCTGCCCAGACTTACCGGGGACACTTGCCTTGAGTGGAAATCGAACCCACTCAAGTCAAGTCAAGTTATTGGACAGATGCTCTTCCATTTGAGCTAGCTGTTGGCTGAGAAACACAGCCTTCCTGGTAGTTTTAAGTTGTTTTTTTGGAAGCAGTCTGCAAAGGAGAGCATGACAGGAAAGACTCCAGTGGGATTCGAACCCATGGCCTCCGGATCACATATATAGTGTCTCACCTCACTGAGCTATCTGCTGGTTGATACAATAGAGCTTTTCTTCTCCTTTGACTTGAACAACAAACAAGACAAATAATTAAAAGAAAAAACATTGTAACAGCATAAATATAAATATTTTTCATGGGGGGCCCTGACACTACATCTTTTCACATCGGGGTCCACTGCCCAAATACATGTCAATTTGGGGGCAAAACGTGAATGGATAGAGTGACTGACTGGTGAGCCGCAGGTAATAGGTTCAAGGCTCGGCCACAGCAGCCAAGTCAGGTTGTCCCTGAGCAAGACATTTCTAACTGTTCCTCTGAGGGCAGACATCAACTGGGTAAAGCTGCATTTCCCCCCAAAGGATCAAATAGGTATTATTAGGAGTGAAATGGTTGTGTTTTTTCACACCAAATGCACAGGACAGCAGTTTTGTGTCTGTTTACATGTATGTTATTTTCAGCGATGGAGACAAACCGACATTCACTGTACTTTAGTACATTTTGTAAACTTATGACTCTGAGTATAGTATAGTCTGACTTAAACAAACAAATAATAACTTAGTATAGTCTAACTTTTTTCATTTTTAACAACTTACATTTTGTAAAGCTTGACTCTGACTTAGTATAGTCAGACTTTTGTTTCCTTAGATTTTCTGACATTATGATTTTTATCAGAGTGCCATAGCTGAGTGGTTAGTGGGCCTGCCTGGTGAACCAGAGGTCCTGGATATGCTGGGTACGATTCCAGGTCAGGTCAACAATGTGGCAATGTGTGTGCCTTAGAATGATACGAGGCTGTTAGTTGTTAAAGTGCAGAGGACACATGTATGTGCTTTGAGGCTGTTAGTTGTTAAAGTGCGTAAACCTTTTCCCCCCCGTTCTGAATTCCCATAGACGTGTTAAATATCGCGTCAAACTGTGTTCCAAAAATAAACAAATGACCCCGGCGGTTTTACTCTTATGGATATAAAGCATCAACTGACGGTGAGAAAACTCTAATGTTAAATCTTCGCCAGAAACGGACCGTTTCAAATATGAGTGACTGACTATCATAAACGATACAGAGGCTCCTCCCAGACAATATCGCCGAGGCAGTTTGTTTATTTTTGGACCACAATTCATATATGAGATGATTCTATGATGACCCAATGTTATTCTCCATAGAGAAATTACTTTACGACCCAGGGGATGGACGAGTGACGTCAGGACTTCTGTACTCTATACAGTGACAATAAACACCTTAACTGTTCCAATAGTGGGTTAGATGTGCATGTACAAACTGGATTTACCCACTAGAGGGCAGTGTTGCCCTTCCACCTCGGTCCGGCAAGTTTTTATCACGTCTTCTGAACGTCCAATTTCAACGTCCACACCTCTATATAAGGGCTTATTCTAGTCCAAATGTAGTCATTGTGGACGTCTTTTTTTATACTGCTTCTAGGCTCGGTGCATACAGTAACTGTAATCCTCATTTTCCTGTAGCTTTGTTTGATTGGCTCAGCAGAAACACATTTGAAGGTGTATGTGTTTCCAGTTAACATGCTGCTGAGCTAATCAAACAAAGCTACAGGAAAATGAACAGGAACAAATGGTTATGCCACCTTCTGAAAACTGGGAATACAGTACACAGAGGTTTACAAATAAATCACAATTCAATACACACTTTTTTCCTTATTATCCCTTTATTTTTCTTGTGAATACACAGCTGCGCAAACAAATGTTCCACAATTACAGTATTCCACAAATATTCCATATGATTGTGGAATATTTGTGGACTGGAACTAGACCCCCTGAAAGGGAATCTAGTTCATAGGACCACAATGGAAACAAGTCCCCAGGACTTGTGTTATCCTTTTAGCCTTAACGTACCTCATGACGTTTACCTTTCTGACCAATTAAGTATTCAAACAAACAGCAGATCAAGCCAGCTTTGAATTATTTTGACAGAACAGAAGCGGGACAGTCACTTAACGCCCAAAATGTTGTTCCATGCTGTCTAGCTCAAGACTGAATACAGAAGGTCATACAGAAGGAAGGACACACACACACACACACACACACACACACACACACACACACACGTCACTAGGGCTGATTAAGCTTGATCCAGAACAGAACAGTTAAATTCTCTCTTTTTTTACACGTCACTGGTCGAATGAAAATAAAATAGTAATAAAACATAATAGCACAGCCTACTTTGCAGGGAGAACTTCCTAAACAGTGCCATTTTTGCTTGGGTCAGTCCCACAACAACGGAAAAATATTAAACAAGTGCTGCACTGAATAGCCAGTGAGCTACCAGGGTAAGGTCCAACCAGAGCTACTTTGTTGAACAGAACACAAGTACAAAATACACAATACTGTACAATACTGTGACACCAAGATCCCCCACAATGGACAGTGAAAGTTCAAGTTAAATCAGTCCTGAGGCCTGCTGTGTGTCCTCCGCCTCCCCTTCTTGCTAGAGCATGCTTGAGGTGGTCTGCGGCATGCTACCTTATGAGGTCCTCTGTGGCTTCTGGGTCGAATTTCATGACTGCATCTGCATAGTAGAAAAAGACAATTGAAAATGCTGTCCCAATGACATAATACACAGATCGATGTGTCAGGAAGGCCATGAGCATAATGACTCCTCCCACCCTTCCCACCATCTCTTTGAACTCCCACCACCTGGTAGGAGGTTCAAGATCTTAGGGGGAGGCACCAGTAGGTCGTCCAACAGCTCCCCTGAACCCTGAATGCTCGCCATATATTGCCCCCAAAACCAACATCTTGAAAGATGGATGGCAAAAATGTGTTGCTTGTACATCCACAACTAGTTTAATACAAAGCCATCTCCCTTTTACACCTAACCACCACAGTTATTTAAAATGTTATGATAGCCAACGGTAGACAGTTGGCATTGTATTTTCTAATGTCAACAGGGAAGGAAATGTTTTACCCAATTCAATTTAGAGATTGGCGGGTGCCACTTGTCTGTCCTTGGTCAACATGACATACCTTGTATTGCTCTAGAAGTCTTGGTCTTCTCCAAAGGCGTCTTCTCTTTTTTTCCCCTTCCCCTTCATGCTGAACTGTGCCATCAGGCTGTTACTGAAGAGCCTGAAGAAAAACAATAGACATTTATGTTAATAATGTAGTAGGATTAGGATTTTTTGTAAAACATGGTATAAACCCTTTATACTACAAATGTTCACTTAATGTTCAACCATTATGTCATTGACATAACAGAGGGTTCAGGTGTTAAGCTAAAAAAGGCATATGAATGGAAACATGCCCTCACCTAGAAGAATTAACCAAATAATTGTTCAGACATTGAAAACCACAGCGCACCCAAACATCACACAAAGGGTTAATTCATATTGTATGTTGAAACATACCTGTCAAGAACTTGGACACAGTCCTTAATGTCCTTCCCTCCAATACAGGAAAGTTGCAGCACCTGTTGGAATAAGTCCATGAAAATACCCCAGAGGAACATAAAAAGTGTGCGAGTGCATCTTATACTGTGTTATGCTGATCATTACTTCCAGACTCTTGTAAAGCCTACCAGGGTATTAAAAGCTTGGACATCACTGAGGAGTTGCTCCTCTCTCTGGAAGTCCTCCATGTTCTCCATTCTCTCAACATGACTGAAGAGGCAGGTAAAATGCTATCTGACATTATAGACACCACCCTACAATGATACAAAACACTGCTATAATTGAAGAGCAGTTTTTGTGTCCTGATAGGAGAGGAGACAAGGACAGAGAGAACAGTAAAGGAAGAAAGGAGAGAAAGGGCAGAAGAGAGAAGGGTTGCAAATTAAAAGTGTCCCCCAGTTTTCTTGGCCAGTGTCCTGTCTTCATTGAAATAGCTCAGAACTTACCTGGTGTTGGCAATGGGAATGCCCATGTGGGCCTCTCAGTCACTGCAGAGCACCTGTAATAAGAAAAAAAGTATGTTTTAGAAATTACAAAGTGATATTTTTGCATTAAAACTTTCCAAGACAGATGACTATACATTAGATGAGAAATAATAAATCTGTCATATTGTAACAATTAGGGGTGCAAGATACTACTTGTTGAATTATAAAGGTTTTGATTACTTGGGGCCTTTGGACAACTCACCGTGCCTGACGGTGTCCCTGGATCTGTCAACCTGACCGTGTCCCTCGACCCATCACTGTCCAGAGCCTGGAAAAGACAAAGAATGTGCTTAGATTCCAAATATTGATTTGTAAAGAAAAAGGTGACTGTTTAAGTGATATTTATACTCACTAGGTGTGGACGTGTCTCTGCTCCTAGGTGCTGGGCTTGCATGTCGAGAGCCAGGAAAAGACAAAGAATGTGCTTAGATTCCAAATATCAATTTGTAAACAAAAAGGTAAATGTTTAAATGTGATGCATACTCACTGTGTGTAGCCATTTCCCTCAGCACGCTCCACCGGGCGAGGCAAGCCTGAAACACATTGAGCCTGTAACTACTTACTCACTGCTTGTGAATTAGGTATGGTAATAATTGCTTTAGTATATACAACATGTAACACCTTGTACTGAATGTACTTTAAATGTATTGGTGCAATGGAGAAAGTGAATACTCACGGGGTGTGGACATTTCTCTACTCCGAGGTGCTACACTTGCACGTCAGGAGCCTGGAAAAGACAAAGAATGTTCTTAGATACCAAATATTGATTTGTAAACAAAAGGTGACTGCTTAAATGTGATGCATACTCACTGTGTGTAGACATTTCCCTGTGCCGAGACCCCTCACCATGCTCCAACTCGACAGACATGGTGTCCACCACGACATCCACCAGGCCATCCAGGGCTTGATTTTCAGAGTCTGAAACATAACAATCAGCTTGTAACCGATTTCATGTTGTGTGTACCCAATACATCATTATCATATTTCATAAATTGACATCAATACTCAACAAGCATTGAGTAACACATTGTTGTCCTGGCTGGACTGCAACTTCCTTGGTGCGATAGGAAAGGAGGGCACCTATACGGCTGCAATTTAAAGTAAAAATAGACCTATCCATATCCATATAAAAAATAAACAGCCTTATTAAAGCATTTGATTGTCATTTTTGCCATTGGACTTGATTATAGAAAAAAGTTACCCATCATGCTCGCCTCCCCCGGATCATCATCACATTCTGTTAAAGTACAAAACGTTATATAAAACATGAATGGTCTACAATGTGAGGCCCAGTTTCTGTTAACACATTTCATATTTAGAAATTACTTGAGAAACATATGAACTCTACATCAGACATCATCTTGTCTTTTAACAGGTTTCCTCTTCCCTTTTATCACCACTTCCTCCTCTGCTTGGCTGGTCAGGTTGTAGATGTCACATTCACGAGCTTTAACTAGAAGTTATACAATTCAACTGTAAACATTGAACTATTTTTTACTTGAATTATTGAGTAAATAATCCAAAAACAAAACCTGCCTGAAGTCTTCCTCTTTATCTTGACTAACTGGAACGTCAGACAGTCCTCCTGGGGGTCCTTTCTCATCTTGTAAGCTTGTGTTTTTTTGGCATTTGGCCATCTAATGGTTCCCTTACCCCTGTCGATCCAATTATTAGGAATTGTACCCTCCGTCTCCTTTCCATCCTCCAACGACACATCCCTGGCATACATGACCTGAAAAAGACAGCACAAACATGTTAGTGCAATATCAGAAAATAAATTACGTGAACCATAGTCATGACTACATTAGAGTATAAGCCCAAGTTAGAAGGTTAGACGACAAAGCAAGAGAGGTGGATAAAACGAGAGGTGAGGTAGAGATGGTTTATCTGCGGCGGAGAGAGGTGACATTGGGAGAAGGATGCTGCAACACAAGACAAATAGCAGATTTAGGGTGTGCCGAGAGAGACATGCAGGTGATGATCGAGAAAGGTAACTAGCTAAAAGAAGAATTAAATTTAACCTTTAATATTGCTGTTCCAGAACATGGCGAAGGGGTATGAAGACATAACCACCGGTTTCTTGTGGGAGACAAGCCACCTTGCGAAACAGTAGCACATTTTTCATCCTACCCTGACCATTTCCTGTGCACACTATATTTAGAAGTTTGGAGCTGCATGGCTGGTCAAATGATGGTGACGTGTGGTGCTGATGCAGAATTTCACAAGCTAAAGTCCCATCTGCATTCTTTTGTCTAACAAAAGCAAACCTGTTATCTCTCAAGAGAAAACAACTGTCTTTTTCTTTAACAGAAACAAATACTTTAGGATTATTTTTGCTAGTGTTCAATTTCTGACTAGCGCTGCCTGGTGACCTGTTCCAGAGGACTTCTACCACTCCTCCCATGTTTCTTGATCTGTTGCAGGTAGTTTTCAAAAGGAAAACAGGAAATGTCATTTAACAAACAGTTGAAGTGGGCAAATGGCTCACATCTTCATGGAGATGAATTAGTCCATGTAAATTGTATATAGGAAAGGTCTTGCCATAGAGGTGAGCACTACACTTGACAAAGTGTTTAATTAGTTCATAGTGGAGGTAAGCATTCCGAGTCATCTCATCTGACTCCAGCATTATCGACATGGCTACTGTCAAGGACAAGAAAGGTTTGTATCTTTCAGGGGACAGTGCTTTTCTTAATACCACAGGTCCTGTGTAGAGCAAAAACTGCCTTAATTCAGTGGCCTTCCACCTACATAGATTGTGTAAACCCCGGGGTTGACGAGCAAACTCACTTGGCATCTTCCCTCTCAGTGCAATTAGTTGTTGGGATATTGCATCCTTTTGCCTCACAGATAAACGATAAATCTTTGGGCCACGGGTCAAGTACATTAACATGCGTCTAACTACGCCCAAGCCGACCACATGGATGTAATCCAACACAAGGAATTCCTACAGCAATGAGGGGGCTGGCACCAGTTTGGTTGCTGTACTCTACTCTAGAAAAAGCGTTGTCTGTTCGAGAAGCGCAGTCCTGTTTACTGAAAACCATTCTTCTCTCAACATGAACACCTCTGACTATACATATTTGACAACTCTGATAGGAATTATGATTCTTAATACATTTTAGATACAACCTTGCTGGCGCATCACAGACCAGTGCTTGAATATGGACTTTATAAACTATCCCATTGTCTTTGAGATGTTGTACTGTAATCTCTCATAGTCTTCAGCACCTGGTCCATACGACCACACTGGAACAGTCTTCGGACGTTTCAGGTGCCTACTCCTGTGTTGGCCTTGGTGTTGAAGATCTCGGGAAGGAAGGAAGGAAGAAAGAAAAAAAAGAAAGATAGAAAGAAAGAAACGCATTTAAAAAAAGCTCATTAGATTGCTCATAAAATAACATCATGATCATAAGTACCACATTCTGATTTGACTAGAAGGAGGGTTAAATATCCAGTAATAGTTTTGTTTTTATAATGCACTTTCTGCTTGTCTGTCATTGTCAAGAGACACATATATTGTTATGCATTGAATACTGTAGGCTACTGATAGGCCTGCACTGGGATTATGTTGGCATGAACACAGAATAAACACATTTCATTTGATTAAGAAAACAGAACAAAACTAGTTCTCAAATCCAGCCCAAGAGTGAATGTTCAAGCGTGCCACATTCCACCAATCTCTAGCGGTTCCATGCAGCACATTTCGTAATGTGGCAAGCAGTTCGTCATCCACTACAGGATTGAGAGCAAGGAAATCGCGACACCTCTCAAGGTAAAGGAGGGGATCAGAACTGTCATCCTTCTTCCCAAAAGTAGGAAATTCCCATTTAATTGGCCGTATAGGGCGTCTAAACCCATCTGTATGAGCAGACGTATGAGTAGGAGAGCCAGAAGGAATTGCAGAGGTGGTGGGTGAAGGACTAAGGAAGCCATGAGTTTGAGGACCAGGATGCATAGTGGACTGCATCCGGGAGGGTGTGGTCTGGGCTGTCTCCAGTTGTTTGGAGAAGACAGCCCGTTTCTCAGTAGTAGACACCACAGAAGCTGTGTGCAGTGACGTTTGCCTGAGTGTGGTCATGTCGACCGACATGTCCCTTAACATTTTACCGCATTGTGAAAGCTCCATCTGTAAATGGTCTACTGACTTAATCAAAGGAGTAGTGGTTGCATTTACTTCCTGAAGAAGCGCTTGGTGGTGGTTCTGTAAGCGCCACTGAACGGCAGTGGTAAGTTGTGTTCTATGGTAATATAACTGTTTGTCCATATAATTCTTTATTTCTTTTCCCTTCTCATTGAGTTGTGTTAATTTGTTAGACAGTGCGTCCATGGCATTTTTAAGCTCCTTTGTTTGTCCTTCCTGTTCAACTCTGAGCTGTTTGATTTGATCGAGGAGGAGTGTTTGAAGTGTTTGCTGACTTTTATGACTGTTTACATCTTGAATTCCTTCCTCCTGCACACCCACAGGGATCTGACCATCTCCAGATTGATTCACAATAACAGGTTCCACATTGCTTTCATCCTCAGACTCAGTTTCAGTTTCACTTGGTGCATTGGTGACTGGGGCTTCCATGTTGGCTCCATTGATTGGTTGATTGACTGGGTTTGGCTCTGGGTTTTCCATGTTGGCTCCATTGATTGATTGACTGGGTTTGGCTCTGGGTTTTCCATGTTGGCTCCATTGATTGATTGACTGGGTTTGGCTCTGGGTTTTCCATGTTGGCTCCATTGATTGATTGACTGGGTTTGGCTCTGGGTTTTCCAGGTTGGCTCCATTGATTGATTGGGTTTGGCTCTGGGTTTTCCATGTTAGCTCCATTAATTGGTTGATTGCCTTGGCTTTGCTCTGAGCTTTCCATGTTTGGTTTTATTATTCTCAATATTTTATTGGTCCCATCTGGGGTGACACTTTTATATGTAAGTCCTTTGTGTGGTTTTCACACAACCACACAAAGGTGTGCGTGCGTGCGTGCGTGCGTGCACACACACACTTTGGTAGAGGTTTGGATTGTTTAGTTACCTTGCCATGATGTAACTCCAAAGGTCATTGCAGATCAACAGCGAGACAAAATTAAACATACATTTCAAACATAAACAAACAGATATTACATATATTACAATATATTACAAACAGAAGTGAGACTCAGTCGTTTTCTTCTTTCGTGTATCATCATCAGATGTCCAGCTCAATGACGTGCAGCCACGCCCTTGTCTCAGGTCCCACATCAAAGAGGCCGGCCTCCGATGGTGGTTTGTGCAGGACACAGAGGTGATTATGTGATCGGCAGTCTGCTTAAGCATACTTTTCAGTCTGTCAGGCGCCAAACTCTAGGAGGAGGAGCGCGGCAAAATAAAGTTTATCTAGGAAGAAAGAAGAATAATAAAGTCGGAAGATTACTATAGTCTACACTAATGAATACAGATCATTTGTGGTACAGTTGATTAGTTACAAACTATCCGTAGGCAGATTTAACAGAACTGAAGAAGTACTTACACATCATAACTTACAGCATGGTGTACAGCCTTGCCGTTATGATGCGTTCGCTCATCGGCGTAGGGAACATTTGCTCCATCCATCACAAGGTGCCCCTGCCCAGTCCAGCTCATCTCACCAACGCTTAGTATGTCGAGGCGATAATCTCTCATCGTCTTCAGCACCTGGTCCATACGACCACACTGGAACAGTGTTCAGACGTTTCAGGTACCTACTCCTGTGTTGGCCTTGGTGTTGAAGATCTTGGGAAAGAAAGAAAGACAGATACAAAGAAAGACGGAAAGAAAAAGAAAGGAAAGAAAAGAAAAGTAAGAAGATCATACAGATCATATGTGGTGCAGTTGATTAATTACAAAATATCCCTACGCAAATTTAACAGAACTGATGATTTACGTACACATCACGACTTGATTTACACACATAGTGTGTAAATCTGTAAGTGTGTGTGTGTGTGTGTGTGTGTGTGTGTGTGTGTGTGTGTGTGTGTGTGTGTGTGTGTGTGTGTGTGTGTGTGTGTGTGTGTGTGCACCAACACACACACACACACACACACACACTTTGATAGAGGTTTGGTTTGTGTAGTTACCTTGCCATTATGTAACTGCTAAGTTCACTGCATATCAACAGCGAGACAAAATTAAACATATTACAAACAAAAACATGTATTACAATATATTACAAACAGAAGTGAGACTCAGGCGTCTTCTTCTTTCATGTATCATCATCAGATGTCCAGCTCAATGACGTGCAGCCACGCCCTCGTTTCAGGTCCCACATCAAAGAGACCGGCCTCCGATGGTGGTCTGTACAGGATATAGAGGCTATTATGTGATCGGTAGTCTGCTTAAGAATACTGTGCAGTCTGTCAGGCCCAAACTCTAGGAGGAGTAGCGCGGCAAAATAAAGTTTATCTAGAAAGTATGAAGAATAATAAAGACGGAAGATTACTATAGTCTACTATAGTCCACACTAATAAACAGTTAATTTGTGGTGCAGTTTATTTACAAAATATCCGTAGACAGTTTTAACAGAACTGATGATTTACATACAAATCATAACTTACAGCCTGGTGTACAGCCTTGCCGTTATGATGCGTTCGCTCATCGGCGTAGGGAACATTTGCTCCATCCATCACAAGGTGCCCCTGCCCAGTCCAGCTCATCTCACCAACGCTTAGTATGTCGAGGCGATAATCTCTCATCGTCTTCAGCACCTGGTCCATACGACCACACTGGAACAGTGTTCAGACGTTTCAGGTACCTACTCCTGTGTTGGCCTTGGTGTTGAAGATCTTGGGAAAGAAAGAAAGACAGATACAAAGAAAGACGGAAAGAAAAAGAAAGGAAAGAAAAGAAAAGTAAGAAGATCATACAGATCATATGTGGTGCAGTTGATTAGTTACAAAATATCCCTACGCAAATTTAACAGAACTGATGATTTACGTACACATCACGACTTGATTTACACACATAGTGTGTAAATCTGTAAGTGTGTGTGTGTGTGTGTGTGTGTGTGTGTGTGTGTGTGTGTGTGTGTGTGTGTGTGCACCAACACACACACACACACACACACTTTGATAGAGGTTTGGTTTGTGTAGTTACCTTGCCATTATGTAACTGCTAAGTTCACTGCATATCAACAGCGAGACAAAATTAAACATATTACAAACAAAAACATGTATTACAATATATTACAAACAGAAGTGAGACTCAGGCGTCTTCTTCTTTCATGTATCATCATCAGATGTCCAGCTCAATGACGTGCAGCCACGCCCTCGTTTCAGGTCCCACATCAAAGAGACCGGCCTCCGATGGTGGTCTGTACAGGATATAGAGGCTATTATGTGATCGGTAGTCTGCTTAAGAATACTGTGCAGTCTGTCAGGCCCAAACTCTAGGAGGAGTAGCGCGGCAAAATAAAGTTTATCTAGAAAGTATGAAGAATAATAAAGACGGAAGATTACTATAGTCTACTATAGTCCACACTAATAAACAGTTAATTTGTGGTGCAGTTTATTTACAAAATATCCGTAGACAGTTTTAACAGAACTGATGATTTACATACAAATCATAACTTACAGCCTGGTGTACAGCCTTGCCGTGATGATGCGTTCACTCATCGGCATAGGGAACAGTTACTACATCCATCACGAGGTGCCCCTGCCCAGTCCAGCTCATCTCACTAACGCCTAGTACGTCGAGGCGATAATCTCTCGTCGTCTTCGGCACCTGGTCCATACGACCACACTGGAACAGTCTTTCAGGTGCCTACTCCTGTGTTGGCCTTGGTTTTGAAGATCTCGGTACAGAAAGAAAGACAGAAAGAAGGAAAGAAAGAAAGAGAGAAAGAAAGGGAAAGAAAGGGAAAAGAAAGGAAAGAAAAGGAGGTGTGTGTGCGCGCACACACACACACACCCCCGAACGTTGGTAAAGGTTTGGATTTTGTAGTTACCTTGCCATGATGTAACTCCAAAGGTCACTGCAGATCAACAGCGAGACAAAATGAAACATATATTACAAACAAACAAACGGATATCATATCTATTACAATATATTACAAACAGAAGTGAGACTCAGGCTTCTTCTTCTTTCGTGTATCATCATCAGATGTCCAGCTCAATGACGTGCAGCCACGCCCTCGTCTCAGGTCCCACATCAAAGAGACCGTTCTCCGATGGTGGTCTGTACAGGACACAGAGGTGATTATGTGATCGGCAGTCTGCTTAAGAATACTGTGCAGTCTGTCAGGCCCAAACTATGGGAGGAGTAGCGCGGCAAAATAAAGTTTATCTAGAAAGAAAAGAATGATAAAGTCGGAAGATTACTATAGTCTACTATAGTCCACACTAATAAACACAGATCATTTGTGGTGCAGTTGATTAGTTACAAAATATTCGTAGACAGATTTAACAGAACTGGTGATTTACGTACACATCATAACTTACAGCCTGGTGTACAGCCTTGCCGTGATGATGCGTTCACTCATCAGCGTAGGGAACAGTTGCTCCATCCATCACGAAGTGCCCCTGCCCAGTCCAGCTCAGCTCACTAAGCCTAGTATGTCGAGGCGATAATCCTTAATAGTCTTCAGCACCTGGTCCGGACGTTTCAGGTACCTACTCCTGTGTTGGCCTTGGTCATGAAGATCTCAGGAAAGACAGACAGACAGACAGAAAGCTACCAAACGTAAAAAAGAAAAAGTTTTATTCTTTTGTTCATAAAATACTATTGGAGAAAACGCTTCCATAGAGGTGTCATGCAGGATATTCCAGTCGTGTTTTTGGGCTTTCCTAAGGGCGAGGATGTGAAGGTAGCAGCCTCTCGTCAGAGGCCGGTTGGGTTAATTCCTGCTAGGATTGGGATGTAGAACATAGGGGTGGGATTCAGGCAACCAGTTATGATCCGGAGAAAGTTGTTAATATCAGCATCAAAGTTTTTGGCACGTGGGCCTCTATACCAGGCTTAGGCACAGTGTTTGGTTGCAGCGAAGACCAGGGTTTGCGTGGGGATTCGTAGTACCTTGGCAGAGGAATCAGATTGACAGCAGATTGGCGAGACCCTTGATGACACGTTGGCCTCTGGGTGCTACTTAAAAGACAGTTCCCTATGGTACCTTGGGGCTTGCTGGAACTCCAGGTGGTTGTTGTCCATGAACACGTCCAGTTCCCTTTTTGCCTCTCTGTTGTTGAGGTGGTATGCTGCCAACACCGTCTTGCCAATGCTGAGCTGCAGGCGCCACCTACGAAGGTAGGCTGCCAAGATGTCCTTGTGGACATGGAGGTAATTTGGAGTAGAGGGAATGAGGTGCTATTGACAGACCAGGAGTGTTGGTATAGGGAGAGGCATGGCTGAAGAGCTTTGCACATCACTCACTTCTTGCTGCTGCCGAGGTCAAAACACAGTATACCTCATTGTGATAGCTGTAGTAAGTCTGCACTACACCTGACTGGTGGCACTAGTCTGGTTGTGATGCGTAGATGTGATCAATCAGGGTGTGCTCTTTGGTCATTGCAGTGGAGATAAGCTGGCATTAGTTGTGACATTTTTTGTGGCATTAATTTGACAATTTTTGTGGCATTCATGACATTTTTTATAGTGTGACTTTTTACGTAGCATTTTTTTGTGTGGCATTTTAGATTTATTTCGTGGCATTAATTTGACAATCTTCGTGGTATTTTGGTATTGTGTGAATTTTTATTTGGCATTTTTGTGGATATATATATTATTTTTTTAATGGCCATTGTAATTTTTGAGGGGAAATGCTTGTGGCGCTGTCTTTGTGACTTTTTTGTGGCATTTTTTGAAATTTATTGTGACATTTGAGACATTCATTGTGGCATTTGTGGACTTTTTAAGCATTTTTGTGGAATTTGTGTGGAGATTTTTGCGGAATTCTTGTGGCATTTGTGTCATTTTTGTGTGAAAGGTTTTTGATTTCTTTTTGTGTCATTTGTGGATTGTTGTATGCCATTTGTGGATTTCTTTGTATCAATTGTAGATTTTTTAAATCACATCTACTTATCACAACCAGGCTATTGCCACCAGTCAAGTGTACTGCAGACTTACTACAGCTATCACAATGTGGTATGCTGTGTTTTGACTGCAACAGCAGCAAGAAGTGAATGATGTGCAAAGCTCTTCAGCCATGCTTCTCCCTATACCAACACTCCTGGTCTGTCAAATCCACCTCATTCTCTCTACCCTAAATGACCTCCATCATGTCCACATGGACATCTTGGCAGCCTACCTTCGTAGGTAGAGGCAGGTCGTTCCAGAGCGTGGGACGGGGAGAGGCAGGTCGTTCCAGAGCATTGGGGGGGGGGGGGGGGGGGCGCAGCAAAGGCGCGGCCACCCCTGGTCTTTTTGATAGTCTTTGGAACGACCAGTAACGACTGATCGGCAAGATCTCAGAGCCCTGGCTGGGGTGTAATGGTTCCAGGAGCTCAGCGAGGTACAGTGGAGCTTTACTAGCCCGTCTAAAGATTTAAAAGCCAATAAAAGGACCTTAAAATCCCTTGTAAAATTGACAGAGAGCTAGTGAAGTGAGGCAATACGTTTACTTTATACATATACTGTATCCTGTCACAACTAGGGATGGGAAGATAATCGTTATCATTAAAAACGCTCACAATAATCGTATCGCAGAGATTTTTATTTTATCGTGAAATTGTCCTCTGTCATACACTAGGATGATTTAGCTTTTGTTGAGCTGCAAATTCAGTACCGCTTAAACCCTCTATACTTGATAAAACGGACCTGTAAAGATAGCATTTGTTACGCTCTTATTTCACTCTACACAAACCGATTTGCCAAAAATAACAGATCTAGAAGATCTGTGAGCTTGTAGATCGGCTATTTTGGGCTAACGTTCCCCCCAGAATAGGGATGGTTTAACAAAAGTGGCATTAAGTTTTAAGCTTTTGATTATCCTGGAGAGCTGACAGATATTCAACCACAGTGCCACTAGGGGGCGTCAACAAAGTAACTCAACATTATTTGTCATTTGTATTTTCAATTGCTTCTAAGCAGATGAAATACTGGCTCAACAAATGCAGCTATAGGGGCATTTACATTTATCATAAAATATTTTCAACATTGCATTTTTACATTTTCTTAAACGTTTGTATTACTTTAAATGATGCCATACTACTGTCATAACAGTAGCAGTTACAAAATACAATGGTTCCCAAACTAGGGGTTGAGACCCAAAGGGAAAGGCAAACATTTTGAACATAGCCGATCTACAAGCTCACAACGCCTCGCAGTGCGAGGCGTTGTGAGCTTGTAGACCTGCTATTTTCACAATCTTTATCTGTGGAAGTCAAAATTAAACTGACAGGACACCACTCACAATTTTTTTCTTGAGTAAGAGTACACATGTATTTGCATAAACATTACTGTACTTACTGTACCAAAGTAAAACATCCTCACATAAGGATGTTAAACGTTTTAAAATAGCGTGTGTAAAGGCAGTGAACTAATCACCATGGACTCGAGTTGTAAAAAGTCCTCTGTTTGTGCTCCCTGGAGGCACTGGTGGACGTGAGACATGGACTGGAGGCTCTGTAAATGAAAAAAGTCATTAAAGGGATAGTTCACCCAATTCTTTAATTGTTTTCTATGGATTAACCCTGGTACCACACACCCTGAAAGCTCCATTATTAGCCTAGAAAAATGTTACAATTTCAAACATGACCCGCTATAATTACTTCAGTCTATATTAGTAGCTTAATGACTAGTATTAATATTCTATTGTCTTTTTTATATCCAATGTATTTGTATTTAAGTTCATAAAGTTAACATAAGTAATGAATGCATTTGTAATTAAACACAAATGTTACTTTTCAGGATTCCAATAAAAAAAAAGCAAAAATAGCCGATCTACAAGCTCAAAACGCGTCGCAGTGCGACACGTCTTGAGCTTGTAGATCGGCTATTTTTGCTACTTGTGTGTGACATAGAATGACGAAGTATGGCATTAATGACTAAAAAGGTCAACATACAGAGATAAGAGGTGTCTCTGCCCGTCAGTATATGCAATGTGTCCCTCTGGAGTGAGTGTGGACATACTGTGGCACTCTACATCATCAAAGTTTCAACACCCCTGCTGTAGTATATTGATACACCCAATTTGGACATAAAAGACCTATTTGAACATTCAAAAGGACATGCCTAAAAACAAGGCCTTAAGACCTCATACTAGATAGACCTATAGAACACATTCCTGAAATTCAACACTCTTATCAACAAACCATCGCTGAGCAGTTGGAAATGCTTGCCAGATGCCACCTGACCTTAGCTGACCTCTAGGAGCTGGGGCGTTGTCATAGACATTACAACACTGGAACACACACACACACACACACACACACACACACACACAATTTAGTAACTCATGCAGAGAGTAGGGATGGGTATTGGCAAGAACCTCACGATACGTATAAGGATACTTGGGTCCCGATACGATTTGATCACGATATTTTTTTTTTGTAGAGCTGAAAATACAACTTGCCGTGTACCACCTGGGTAGTCTAATAATGTGCATGTACATCACATTATGTTGATAACTCAATGGACAAATGTAGTCACTTAATTTACTTAATAGAAAATGTTCCGTTTACTAAAGAGCTGGAAAGACATGGAGACTCCTGTTACTGAACAAATGCTCTATAGCAATGAGTAATATCAGAATAGGGCTATTTAACACTTGTTTTAACCAAAGAGAATCACTTACCCAACCATTAAGTAAAAGTATCAATACTGCACTGTAGAAATACATTGTTACAAGTAAAAGTCCGGAATAAAACATTTGCTTGAGTAAAAGTACAAAAGTATTGGCATCAAAACGTCCTTAAAGTACCAAAAGTAAAAGTACTCGTTATGCAGAATGTCCTGTTTCACAAGTTATCAAATGTCTAAAATGTATAAAAATCCTTTGAAAATAGCAGATCTACAAGCTCACAGGTCTGATTATTGACGGGCGGGGGTTGTCAAAATTTAGGGTGACCATACGTCCTCTTTTATCCGGACATGTCCTCTTTTGGAGGGCTGTCCGGCCTGTCCGGGGGGGGTTTATAAAATCCTTCAAATGTCCGGTGTTTTGTGATTTTGGGTAGCGTGCACTATCGTATCTTAGCAACAATGAAAGCGCTAAAACTCTCATTGTTAGTGTTGCCATGTCCGAATATTTACTGCAACTTCTTGAAAAAAAATTGCTTCTTTTTCTGGCTTGTTTTGAAGGAATGTTTCCTTATTTCTCTCACGAGACTTGGCAACACAGCTGCTGACAGGCTGGAGGCACACGTGACAAGACACACACACACACACACACACACACACACACACACACACACACACACACACACAGAACAGCATACATCGCGCTCAGCGCTGCCTGTCATTCATTGATCCCCGACGGAGAAAAGTTACACAGACAGAGGCGGAGAAAATGCCGAAGCGCAAATGCAACTTCACAGACGAAATGCGCAAAAAGTACCCGTGTTTTCGTCTGGGTCGTGACAAATGTGAAGCAGAGTGTACCGTTTGCTGTTATTTTATTTTGTTAAAAAGCTGAATTATTAAGCTGTGATTATTTCATTCTCTCTGAAATTCATCTGAAACAAACAGAGGAGAACATGAGAGGTTAATTTGAAGAATGGGCTACCTTACTTTTAAGATAATTCTAAGACTTGAGAGAGAGATGTTATTTTATTTTGTTAAAAAGCTGAATGTCCATACAGAACTTAACATGAAATATTATAGAGCCTATTTGTATGAGAGTGATTATTTTGTTATCTACCTCTCTTTTTCTTTTTGTTAAATGTTGAGGCATTATTTGTATTATATTATTATATTTTTACATTAGCCATAAGAGACATTATTTTGAAGAATGTGCTATAACATTGAAGAACAGGCTACTTCTCTATTTTCTTGTGTTTAATTAACAGGTTTTGAGGCATTTTTTACATTTTTACAATATAAACATGAGAGAGAGGTTATTTTGAATAATGGGGTATCTCACTTGTTCTAAGATAAGACTTGTTGAGAGAGAGATGTTATTTTACTTTGTTAAAAACCTGAATTATTAAAGCTGTGATTATTTTGTTATCTGAAGCAAACAGAGGAGACATGCTTTAAATAAATAAATATATTATTTATAAAGCAATATTTTTCAGTACCTCAAAGAGGCCCTGAATTAACCGAATTAAGGTACCAAAAACCCCCCCCCCAAAAGTTACAAATCCGGGAAAAAATGTGCGCGCGCGTGCATTCGTTAGGTGTCCTCTTTTTGGGAATTCAGAATATGATCACCCTATCAAAATTGGACCCGGCTGTGCAGGACTGTCTGCTTTAGTTCCACACATTGTGGCAGTGGCTGTGCTAAAGTATTAGCATGGTGTCGTTTTAAGTGACACCGCAAGCTGGTTGTGTTTCCTGAATGTTTCGTCGTAGCATAACAAAGCTTGCAGACCACGTTTGTTTTATCCAAGTCCTTGCTTCCTTCTTTCTCTTTAAAACCAAAGTGCGCACACACGCACACACACACACACACACACACTTAGACAGATGGATCAAAGCACACACACCTCATGCACAAACTTAGAAAATCACGTGCACATACATACACATTGAGTATATATATATACACATCAACCCAGATCTCCGTTCTTTGTCTTTTGCCTGGAAAATCTATTATGGAAAGTCCTGTTTGTGTAACCATGTAATACTCTCTATCCTTAATAAAAGTGACAAAAGGATAATGAATGCCTGGACCCTCATTTCTTCCTCAATAGGGGAAAAATACCACAGATATGCACTTTACCACAATGCCTTATGATTACATGCTCTAACAGCAGAAAGCAGGAGAGATGGTGAGACACCCAACTCATAACCTCAGGACCTGCTTTCAGGTCCTGCCCTCGGGTAGGAGATATGGTGCCTCTCTATTCAGGAAGGCAAAGGGCAGTTTCATCCCCTCTGCCATTAGGCTCCTTAATAAACACAAACCCCCTAATACCTGATCCACCTCACCTGGTCCAACTGGACTTGCTAGGGGCCGTGTTTTTTCGATTAGTTTTTTCATTTTTTGAATTTAATTTATTTTATTGTATTAATTTTTTTTCATTTTCCCCCCAAAAAATAATTGAAAAAATACAGTCTCCTCACGTATTAGAAGGACAATATCAGTCACCAGAACCAAGGGTTAGGGTTTGAAGTTATAATGGGTTTGTATAGGAAGGGGGGCGTGTCTGATAAAATGAATATCAAATATCTAAATACTGAATCAAGCAACTTAAAAACTGTCCGGGGTGTTCACAAAAGTCTGAGTAGACCCATAAATGACCCATAAATGACCCACATTTCTTTTTTTAAAGTGAAATATCCCTTTAAATGTCTCCAAAGAGTAAAGTTTCCCAAAAGTAATCCAAAAGTATTGTAAGCTCTTCTATTTTCCGAGAATCCAATAATCCGCAAAGTCAGCAAATACAATTGAGGCAATGCATTGCATAAAAAGGAAAAATATATTCCTCACACAACCTTCAAGTCAGGAGGCCACATGGGTTCCTTTGTCCAAAAGCTCTGACTGGCTTCAGAGCTAAACCCTCAGAAATGTTCCTCCAACAAACTTCTCTCCTTCCAGATCCATAAGTTCTCCGGCCACACTACTCAGTGGTTTAGTTTAGGCTTACAAGAGTCTCTTTCTCAAACACCACCAAACACTCTTTTTCAAAACCTAAAATGGAACCCCTGGCCACCTCACTTCCTGTTCTTTTATAGCCGTTCCTGATACCTCACTTCCTGTGGAACTTTTGCTGCTTTTTTCCCCCGGCACAGCGCCCCCTATGAGTGAACCATGTCAACGTAAAATGAATCATAATGGCCATAATCACTTTACACAAAACAAAACATTCTTTCCATACACTACATTTAGGTGTTAAATATCAAACCATATTTTAACCAATGTATTCCCCTGTTATCACCAAGTATGTTATGTTTCTTGTGTATCTTTTTCTTTCAATACTTCTCATACCTGGACAGGAAATACATTATTTCACACATTTATGCAATTAATTTGAAAAGTTGTGAAAAGGGACACTCTGCATAATGACCACTTTCTACTTTTGGTACATTTAGATAACAATACTTCTGTACTTTTATTCAAGTACATTTTGAATTCCCGACTTTTACTTTCTACTTTCTATTTCTACATGGTGGTATTGATACTTTTACTTTAGTAAAACCTTTGGGTACTTTTCCACCACTGTTGAACAGGTACAAACATCAGTTGTCAGTAGTCAGTAGTGTAGTGCCCCTGTATGCATGTATTGAGCGAGGTAGTAGATGCAGAAACAAAACAAACACATGCAAATGGAGTGGGCCATGCATGCACCACGCTAGCCCTGGTTCAGAGCGTTAGTGAGTTCCCTCTAACGCCCTGGAAGACCCTGGGCTCTGCGCTTGTACAAGGAATTCCACTGCCCTGCGAGTGCTCCAACAGTAGTGAAAATAAACAAAACCATTTCGCTACACACCTAAACAAAGGCTGTTTTGTGTTGTTTTGTGTGGAATTCCTTGTACAAGCGCAGAGCCCAGGGTCGCAAGACAAATTTCAGTGCAAACTGACAATAAAGTATTATCGTATCGTATTATCGTATCGTATCGTATCGTCTTCCAGGGCGTTAGAGGGAACTCACTAACGCTCTGAACCAGGGCTAGCACCACGCATGCTAGATGGAGAGAATAGAATCACAGACACACTGGGAACAGGGGGGTATAAATACACAAGGACTAACTACACACAGAGAGAATAGAGACAGATGCGTTCCCAGTCTTAAACGGTTAAAGGACAACTTTGTTTTTTTACAACCAAGGTTTATATTTTAGCTTGTAATTAAAGTAAAAATAAAAGATGAGTGTTCTTTTTTTTTCATCTACTGCTTTCTATAGTTTTAGCAATTTTCCCGATATTTTTTACAGTGGGCGGGGGCATTCTGTCCGGTGGCTAAATATGCCTTTTTTACACAATAAAAAAGGTCCTGTGGTCTTTGATGGCCAGATGTGAGTTATTGGGGGCTAGAGGAGCTACTGTAAATAATAATAAAGAAAACTTTAAGTGCAAGGCATCAACTGTCAAGATGACTGTCCATCATGAGGGCTGGTCCAATGTCCTTCTCTTCCCTGTGGATACACCCTCAGATCAGGAGGCATCATGCAACATGCATCATATTTTGCTGGAGGTGCTTGGAGGGAAACAGAAAAATGAAGCAGTCCTGCACATTGTCTTCACTTACAAAACGTTGTATTTTTATTCATGTATGTAACCCAATGTATTCACATCTTATAAATACCTGGGCATTTGGCTAGATGCCAAACTCTCATTTAAGGTTCATGTGGAGAACCTAATCAAAACATTAAGAGGACAAATTGGTTTCCTCTACAGAAACAGGTCCTGTTTTTCTTTTACCAGCAGAAAGACTGTTATTCAATCTGTAATAATGTCTGTATTTGATTATGGGGATACGCTGTATATGCATGATTCACTCTCCACACTGAAGCCTCTGGATGCAGTTTACCACAGTGCTTTGTGTTTTATTACTGGTGATGATTATCTCACCCATCACTGTATTTTATATGATAAAGTCATGATTATCTCACCCATCACTGTATTTTTATCATATTTTATATGATAAAGTCATGATTATCTCACCCATCACTGTATTTTTATCATATTTTATATGATAAAGTGGGTTGGCCATCTCTCGCAGTTCGTAGAGAGCAACATTGTATTTTATTTATTTATAAGGCCTTGTGTGGTAAACTTCCTTTATACCTATCCTTGCTTTTGGAACCAAAGGTTACTGGACATTCAGCATGTTCACAAACACACATTAGATATACCAGTCCACGTAAGAGCAGTGAACAAGGAAAAACTGCTTTCATGTATTGTAGTACACACAAATGGAACAAACTTCAGGACTCTCTGAAACTGGTGTGATTGGTCTCAATAGACATTCAGGGTGCTTCTTGAGGACACACTACATAGAGACATTCAGGATGCTTCTTGAGGACACACTACATACATAGTGACATTTATTTGCATCTGGGACAGTGTAATGTGATTCAAATGTTTGTTATTGTTTCTCATTATGTATGTGTTTTATATGTGTGTGTTTTATATGTGTACCAGAGCCTCTCCTCTCCCCCATTCCTGGCAGAGTAGTTTCGGACAAGCGTATTGAGTGGCCCTGTCTTTCCCTATTTAGGACTGACCGTGGGTAGCTACCTGGGACGTAAGTCGGGGCTTGATCAACCCTGGCTGGGTCACCTGGGCGAGGGTGTATGTTGCGAGACCCGAAACATCCTATGACCCCAGGCTACAACACTGATGATACGTCCCAGGTGCATCCATGTGATGTTTTTTCGTTATATGCTGTTATCAGGGCGTCCTTGAAAAAGAGAGCTTGCTCTCAATGGGCTTCCCTGAATAAATAAAGGAAAAAGAAAGAAAGAAAAGAAAGTATAAAAAGCAGTTGTCCTGCGTACAGTGTAACAGTGATGTCTCAGAGTCTCTGCCTGATGAGAAAAAGGCTAATATCTCCCCAAAACAAGGGGGAATTCCCCTTTAGGCTAGTGGTTAAGATGTTGGCTTTACACACGGGAGGCCAGGGTTCAAATCCCCAGCGTTACACATGCACATTGTCTGCACAGAACTATATTACAGAACAATGTTTTGGTTAAAATATTTATTTTGACCCATTAACACCTGAGGCCGATTCTACAAAAGCCTTCTGAATCAGCAGTTCTCACACTTTTAAGATTTTAAAAAAATGTTCAAAAATATCAGATCCGTGTCGCCCTGCGAGCTTGTACATCTGATATGTTTGAATAGCCAACGCTAAAGTCTAAAATGACACGGGTGCTTTCCCTGTTTTTAAAGGGAACAGTACAATGTTTTAATGGTTTTAAAGGGAACAGTACAATGTTTTAATGGTTTTAAAGGGAACGGTACAATGTTTTAATGGTTTTAAAGGGAACAGTACAATGTTTTAACGGTTTTAAAGGGAACGGTACAATGTTTTAATGGTTTTTAAAGGGAACGGTACAATGTTTTAATGGTTTTAAAGGGAACGGTACAATGTTTTAGTGGTTTTAAAGGGAACGGTACAATGTTTTAATGGTTTTAAAGGGAACAGTACAATGTTTTAATGGTTTTTAAAGGGAACAGTACAATGTTTTAGTGGTTTTAAAGGGAACAGTACAATGTTTTAATGGTTTTAAAGGGAACAGTACAATGTTTTAATGGTTTTAAAGGGAACAGTACAATGTTTTAATGGTTTTAAAGGGAACAGTACAATGTTTTAATGGTTTTAAAGGGAACACTACAATGTTTTAATGGTTTTAAAGGGAACAGTACAATGTTTTAATGGTTTTAAAGGGAACAGTACAATGTTTTAGTGGTTTTAAAGGGAACAGTACAATGTTTTAATGGTTTTAAATGGAACAGTACAATGTTTTAATGGTTTTAAAGGGAACAGTACAATGTTTTAATGGTTTTAAAGGGAACAGTACAATGTTTTAGTGGTTTTAAAGGGAACAGTACAATGTTTTAATGGTTTTTAAAGGGAACAGTACAATGTTTTAAGGGTTTTAAAGGGAACAGTACAATGTTTTAGTGGTTTTAAAGGGAACAGTACAATGTTTTAATGGTTTTTAAAGGGAACAGTACAATGTTTTAACGGTTTTAAAGGGAACAGTACAATGTTTTAATGGTTTTTAAAGGGAACGGTACAATGTTTTAACGGTTTTAAAGGGAACGGTACAATGTTTTAGTGGTTTTAAAGGGAACGGTACAATGTTTTAATGTTTTTTAAAGGGAACGGTACAATGTTTTAATGGTTTTAAAGGGAACGGTACAATGTTTTAATGGTTTTAAAGGGAACAGTACAATGTTTTAATGGTTTTTAAAGGGAACAGTACAATGTTTTAGTGGTTTTAAAGGGAACAGTACAATGTTTTAATGTTTTTAAAGGGAACAGTACAATGTTTTAATGGTTTTAAAGGGAACAGTACAATGTTTTAATGGTTTTTAAAGGGAACAGTACAATGTTTTAATGGTTTTAAAGGGAACAGTACAATGTTTTAATGGTTTTAAAGGGAACAGTACAATGTTTTAGTGGTTTTAAAGGGAACAGTACAATGTTTTAAAGAAAAAAAAATGTTTTATTATTTTTTTGTTTACAGTATGTAGCCCATGGTGACATCGATCAATTCTGGATTAAAAACTTCTAATATATTAACAATTCCCCAAAATGTGCATTGCAATTTTCTTCTATAAATCTCACACTACTAGGGCAGCTGGCGGTTCCGCGCGCCGCGCAAGGTGCCCTTTTTTTTTTACTTGAGCACTTGCCCCTCAAAATGTCTGTGCACGCCACGTGTCATTTTAAGATTTCTTTGGCTATTCAAAAATAGCAGATCTACAAGCTCATAGCGCGGCACCGAGTGCCGCGCTATGAGCTTGTAGATCTGCTATTTTTTTGAAAAATCTAAAACATTCATTTGTGCAAGTCCTTGAATATATATGTTTTTTTAAGCGAACATTTTTAACTCATGTTACAACATCTAGGGGTCCTTGGAACAAAATATTTTGAGATGGGGGTCCGCGACCAAATACATGTCATGTTGGGGGTCCTTAACATGAAAAAGTTTGAGAACCACTGATATTATAGCAACATATGTTTTTTCAAAAAACTGTTAGGATTTAGAAGACATTTGTAGAATCCCCCAGAAGCAAAGATTTGAGTTACAAATGTTCACTTTAAAATATATATATTCAAAGATTTGCACAAGATTTTATTTTTTTCCCCCAAAATTATGAGCTTGTAGATCTTATAGATCTTGGAATAGCCAAAGAAATCTTAAAATGACACAGATGTGACTCTGAATGGATGAACAGAAGGATGACGTCACTCTGACCTCATCTCTTACGACACATGGAACTATTTAAGAGCAGGTTTGATCAGTGGTGACGAGGACCTTCATACAGACTGCTAGGGAAGACTCTATTGACTGCATTGCAATTCTTCACATCCTCACCTGAACACTGCATATTGTTCTGACTGAACACAGCCTCAGCTGAACACTGCATAGGGTTCTGACTGAACACAACCTCACCTGAACACTGCATATTGTTCTGACTGAACACAGCCTCACCTGAACACTGCATATTGTTCTGACTGAACACAACCTCACCTGAACACTGCATATTGTTCGGACTGGACACATCCTCACCTGAACGCTGCATAGTGTTTTATTGTTCTAACTGAACACTGCATATTGTTCTAACTGAACACAGCCTGAGGTGAATGCTGCCTCATAAACTGAACACAGTCTATGGGTCAGAGGTCATCATGGTCCACCTCAGCAAGCAGACCAAGCAGCGTGTGCAGCAGGTGTTCCAGTGCGGTCAGGTGCTCATCAGATGGGGCTTCCTCCCTGCTGTGCTGTATCTGGGCTTCAGGCAGGGCGTGGACCCAGGCATGCCTCACATCACCCTCCTGAGTCTGCTCTGGGGCTGAGGAACAGACGGACCTTGTGATCATATCGATCACAGGACAGTCGCCTGCAAAATGGAGGCCGATTCTCTCTTCATAAGTAAAAGTATTGGAAATTGGAAATACTCAAGTAAAATACAAATACCTAAAAATGTAAGTACAGTACTTAAGTAAATGTACTTAGTTACTTTCCACCACTGGTCCTTCATGTCCCTAATGGGGTTGACATGCCTCAACGTAGTCCATCTGACGTTCAAACCGTCTTCACATGGTCTGTCTGGAAAAAGACATTGGGATACGCCTTCTTCATCACCTTCCTAAACAAATGGCTTAAACTAAGTCATTTTCTGAGGAAAATTATATTTTTGCCTAAGTCAGCTCCTCATGACATTGGCCACCTCTGGTAAAATGGCATATCTCCTAATTGAAAAGGATCATGCTGTTCCCTCCCCTTTTATTATAATGGCCTCTATCTCCCTAGTGTGACTTGGGCCAAAATAGGCATTTTTTTTGTCTGGAGTAAATCAGTAAATCATTTGGCCTAAGTCAGGTTTAATCCTATTTAAACCTATTTAAATCTCTTATGTTACGTAACTGACAGACAGTGTTATTTTTATGTTAATAGTCATAATTTGTTATCGGTGAAATGATTAAGAAATATCATATAGTTTTGTTTTTGAGCATTTTTTCTTTTCTGAAAAACTTTACTTACAAAAACTGTACGTAGGCCATTAGTTTAGCAAGGTGACGCATTAGAACCCTTGCATATTCTGGGGGAAATAGCAGGTGTAACTTTTACCTTTTTAATCACTTGAAATGGAAGTCTGTGTCATATGAATGTTACTGAACACTATAGGCTGCTTACTCTCTGAATGTAGAGCTTTAAAGTGGACATGTTATGCTGTTTGTAAAAAAATATATTGTATTTGTTAAGGTCCTTAAAACATGTTATAAAGGCTTTTAGCTCTCTCTCTTTGCATGTTCTCAGCATTTTTCAACTTCTCAAACCTTCATTTATTCTCCAAAGACGTTGAGGTCGCCCTCATTTGCAGTGTCGTTGAGATACATCACATTACAATTTCATTTTCATATCAATACAAAACAGAAACTTTTCCCTATCGTGTGATACAACACAAGTTTAAAAAGCAGCTGCAGACACTTGTGGGTATAGGTCTGCAATCAAGGTTTTAAATTGTCTGTATGTTATGGGAGAACAGATATTTAGTTTAAGCTGTAAGTCATTCCAGGTGGTTGGGGCACTAAAACAAAAAGGCTGTTTTCCCCAGTTCAGTCTTTACTCTGGGGACCTTTAGCGTGAGCCAATCACTGGAGCGTGTCCTGTGTGTTACAGGATTACAATCCAGCAGAGATTTAATAAACATGGTAAAGTCCCATCAATTGCCTTAAAAACAAACAGGTACCAGTGTTTGCTTCGCCTGTCGGCCAAGGAAGGCCAACCCACTCTATCATACAGGATGTAGTGTTGAGTCTATAATGTTCAGATATAAACTCTATCATACAGGATGTAGTGTTGAGTCTATAATGTTCAGATATAAACTCTATCATACAGGATGCAGTGATGAGTCTATAATGTTCAGATATAAACTCTATCATACAGGATGCAGTGATGAGTCTATAATGTTCAGATATAAACTCTATCATACAGGATGCAGTGATGAGTCTATAATGTTCAGATATAAACTCTATCATACAGGATGTAGTGTTGAGTCTATAATGTTCAGATATAAACTCTATCATACAGGATGTAGTGTTGAGTCTATAATGTTCAGATATAAACTCTATCATATATGCAGTGATGAGTCTATAATGTTCAGATATAAACTCTATCATACAGGATGTAGTGTTGAGTCTATAATGTTCAGATATAAACTCTATCATACAGGATGTAGTGTTGAGTCTATAATGTTCAGATATAAACTCTATCATACAGGATGTAGTGTTGAGTCTATAATGTTCAGATATAAACTCTATCATACAGGATGTAGTGTTGAGTCTATAATGTTCAGATATAAACTCTATCATACAGGATGTAGTGTTGAGTCTATAATGTTCAGATATAAACTCTATCATACAGGATGCAGTGATGAGTCTATAATGTTCAGATATAAACTCTATCATACAGGATGTAGTGTTGAGTCTATAATGTTCAGATATAAACTCTATCATACAGGATGTAGTGTTGAGTCTATAATGTTCAGATATAAACTCTATCATACAGGATGTAGTGTTGAGTCTATAATGTTCAGATATAAACTCTATCATACAGGATGTAGTGTTGAGTCTATAATGTTCAGATATAAACTCTATCATACAGGATGTAGTGTTGAGTCTATAATGTTCAGATATAAACTCTATCATACAGGATGCAGTGATGAGTCTATAATGTTCAGATATAAACTCTATCATACAGGATGTAGTGTTGAGTCTATAATGTTCAGATATAAACTCTATCACACAGGATGTAGTGTTGAGTCTATAATGTTCAGATATAAACTCTATCATACAGGATGTAGTGTTGAGTCTATAATGTTCAGATATAAACTCTATCATACAGGATGTAGTTGTAACAATCGCCCTTTTACTCTTAAGGGAAAATCATTAACTAAAGGAAATTACAACAGGATCGGCAGGTTTTTACTTGAGTACTTTATTTACTCCAAGCCACAAAAATAATAATTATCGAATCAAAGGTAAATAATAACAATACACCTATTGGTTTTTAACTACTGTCCCTACCTCTGTCCCTAACAAACAAAATAAATAAACAGACAAATCAACAATCAACAATTATTTCACTTACTCTTCCCCAACCCAAACAAACCCCACTGTCCTTTGTAACCCCACGGATCACAGTTCAAATATAAACAATAAACAAACACGCACACACAGTATTCAGAAGTCCGCTACGGCACAAACGCTACTTAATTAAATAATAAATAGTCCCCGTGACGGTCCTCCTCTGGCCGCGCTTCCGTGTTCCTTAATCCAAATGAAATGAAAAGTATCTTCCGCGCGCAGCGGCGCAAACAATAAGTAAACTTCGGGGTACCCCTATAATTTGTAATCCACAAAGAAATATGACGCTTGGTTTTGCCTCACCGGCCTCGGCTCCTCCCGTCTCCAACACCGACCGGCGTCTCGCTCACAACCCCACAGCGCTCGAATCCCACGGCACGGCAACAACGTCAGGTCCAATGGGCTCGAATGTTCTTTGTTGGCTGCAGTTTACGGTCACGTTTAAACTTTGTTTACTAAACAGTGTAAACTGGCGCCTCGGAGCTCCGCTTTCCACCCGTCCTCACTGGTACACGGATTGTTTGTTTGATCTCCCCTCCCCCCGTGTCACACCCTCTATTAGTAAAGTCGGGTGGCACAAATCATTCAATCACCCACTGATCAGACCCATTACCCCTCACGTGAATAGGAAATGTTCACATATCTCACAGTGTCCAGCATGTCACATATCAATCAGATATAATAACGTGCATAAGTACATCAGATGTTACATATCAAACAGATATAATAACACCCCTAGATCAAGCAGATAAATATAATAAATATAATGTGCATTTGTCACAGTCCCCCCCCCCCAGCTGGAAGCTATTTTTCCCAAGTCCTCCCAACGGAGGGTTTGAGGTTGACCACATTAGAACATATCCACTTATCACTCTTTCCATTTCACTCTGTAATTTTTAGGGCCTCTCTGACTCGTCCTCTAAGCTGGACCTAACCATTTCGGGGGCACTAGCTTTGACGAGTCTGCTTCTAATGTTTTTGAAAGTGAATGTTATCCCGCCCAGACCAAATGGCCTGGCTGGAACTGCGCGTGTTCCGCCAGGAACAATCGTATTTGGCTTGCCTGGCGTGAGAGACATCCGCCCTTCGTTTAACTTCTTTGACCATGGCCCACTTGGTGTTATAATCAATGGTGACCAGCAGCATGGTGTTCCTCTTCTCCCTTCTCGGGAACAGCCCCGTCGAGTTGATCCCAAGGGACTCTCCTGCTCGGTCTACCTGAGTGGACTGTATCAGGCCGGACGGCTTACAACTCTCTGGCTTGCCTTGCTGACAACCATGACACCCCTTCACGTACTCCCACACATGTCTGCGGATCGTCGGCCACCAGGCCACCTCAAGGATTCGAAGGAGTGTCTTCAGCCTACCTGGATGACCACTCGTGGGGCGGTCATGGAAATATTCCATGAAACACTGGACAAGGCTTTTGGGTACCACCACCTGATATTTCTGTCCAATGTCTCCGGTCGGCTGCCTTCGATACAGGATGCCCTGGATCTCCTCATGGCCTATGCGATCCGTTCGCCGGTCGGACTGGTCTAGATTTCCCAGTAGACCTCTGACTCTGGGGTCTGCACGCTGAGCCCTGGCTAGGCCCGCATGGGTTAACCCTGACGGCCACTTCCGAACCTGGCACTCCACCTCCGGTGGGACACTTCGGGATCGGGGTCCCAGAGTGACACCCTCACCGCCCCTCGATGGTAACCCCGGCACAGCCTCACACATCTGCGCCGACGACAGGTTGGGCGGTGGCTGTGAGGCGCTTTGTCGGTTGATCTTCTTCCAGCAGTTGCTGGAGGGCAGGCCATGGAAGGAAATAGTGGGTGGCCCCTGAGCTGTACGGGTGGGCTGACGGTAGGGAGTACTGGTGGGACGACCTCGAGGAGTACCTGTTCCATTGAAATGAATGTCTGGTTTTCGTGGAGTTTGGGAACCTAGGTGCGATGATGTATTGGCTCTTTTTGCCTTCGCCACCTCCTTGCCCCATTTCTCCTCTATCCTCTCCCAACCTTCAACCACTTCTCTCCGGAGTTGATCAACAGAGTCTTTTATGAGAGTCTCCATCTCCAACATCCTCCACTCTAGGTACCCCCTTAGGCTCTCCTCCCTGTTAATCGTACTCCCCCTTGCTTCCTCAAATTCACCTCGCCCCCGCTGCACTTCCTTCTCGCAGGTTTGCAGCTTGTCCTTAAGTACGGCCAATTGTTGCTGTACCGTGACATTAGGGCCCTCACTTTCCTCCAAGTTGCATGCCGCCTCTACCTGTCCCGGATTCTTCCCATTTTGTTCCATTGTGCTTTTCCCTTTCTTTTTCCCCCGTTTTTCCCCGGTTGTTTTTTTTACAGTGTATTTGTTTTTGGTATTTACCCCTTTAAAACAATTATTAAATTGTGGCTCTCAGTATTTCCTTTTAAACCTGTGATCCCCGTACGGGCCACCACATGTAACAATCGCCCTTTTACTCTTAAGGGAAAATCATTAACTAAAGGAAATTACAACAGGATCGGCAGGTTTTTACTTGAGTACTTTATTTACTCCAAGCCACAAAAATAATAATTATCGAATCAAAGGTAAATAATAACAATACACCTATTGGTTTTTAACTACTGTCCCTACCTCTGTCCCTAACAAACAAAATAAATAAACAGACAAATCAACAATCAACAATTATTTCACTTACTCTTCCCCAACCCAAACAAACCCCACTGTCCTTTGTAACCCCACGGATCACAGTTCAAATATAAACAATAAACAAACACGCACACACAGTATTCAGAAGTCCGCTACGGCACAAACGCTACTTAATTAAATAATAAATAGTCCCCGTGACGGTCCTCCTCTGGCCGCGCTTCCGTGTTCCTTAATCCAAATGAAATGAAAAGTATCTTCCGCGCGCAGCGGCGCAAACAATAAGTAAACTTCGGGGTACCCCTATAATTTGTAATCCACAAAGAAATATGACGCTTGGTTTTGCCTCACCGGCCTCGGCTCCTCCCGTCTCCAACACCGACCGGCGTCTCGCTCACAACCCCACAGCGCTCGAATCCCACGGCACGGCAACAACGTCAGGTCCAATGGGCTCGAATGTTCTTTGTTGGCTGCAGTTTACGGTCACGTTTAAACTTTGTTTACTAAACAGTGTAAACTGGCGCCTCGGAGCTCCGCTTTCCACCCGTCCTCACTGGTACACGGATTGTTTGTTTGATCTCCCCTCCCCCCGTGTCACACCCTCTATTAGTAAAGTCGGGTGGCACAAATCATTCAATCACCCACTGATCAGACCCATTACCCCTCACGTGAATAGGAAATGTTCACATATCTCACAGTGTCCAGCATGTCACATATCAATCAGATATAATAACGTGCATAAGTACATCAGATGTTACATATCAAACAGATATAATAACACCCCTAGATCAAGCAGATAAATATAATAAATATAATGTGCATTTGTCACAGTCCCCCCCCCCCAGCTGGAAGCTATTTTTCCCAAGTCCTCCCAACGGAGGGTTTGAGGTTGACCACATTAGAACATATCCACTTATCACTCTTTCCATTTCACTCTGTAATTTTTAGGGCCTCTCTGACTCGTCCTCTAAGCTGGACCTAACCATTTCGGGGGCACTAGCTTTGACGAGTCTGCTTCTAATGTTTTTGAAAGTGAATGTTATCCCGCCCAGACCAAATGGCCTGGCTGGAACTGCGCGTGTTCCGCCAGGAACAATCGTATTTGGCTTGCCTGGCGTGAGAGACATCCGCCCTTCGTTTAACTTCTTTGACCATGGCCCACTTGGTGTTATAATCAATGGTGACCAGCAGCATGGTGTTCCTCTTCTCCCTTCTCGGGAACAGCCCCGTCGAGTTGATCCCAAGGGACTCTCCTGCTCGGTCTACCTGAGTGGACTGTATCAGGCCGGACGGCTTACAACTCTCTGGCTTGCCTTGCTGACAACCATGACACCCCTTCACGTACTCCCACACATGTCTGCGGATCGTCGGCCACCAGGCCACCTCAAGGATTCGAAGGAGTGTCTTCAGCCTACCTGGATGACCACTCGTGGGGCGGTCATGGAAATATTCCATGAAACACTGGACAAGGCTTTTGGGTACCACCACCTGATATTTCTGTCCAATGTCTCCGGTCGGCTGCCTTCGATACAGGATGCCCTGGATCTCCTCATGGCCTATGCGATCCGTTCGCCGGTCGGACTGGTCTAGATTTCCCAGTAGACCTCTGACTCTGGGGTCTGCACGCTGAGCCCTGGCTAGGCCCGCATGGGTTAACCCTGACGGCCACTTCCGAACCTGGCACTCCACCTCCGGTGGGACACTTCGGGATCGGGGTCCCAGAGTGACACCCTCACCGCCCCTCGATGGTAACCCCGGCACAGCCTCACACATCTGCGCCGACGACAGGTTGGGCGGTGGCTGTGAGGCGCTTTGTCGGTTGATCTTCTTCCAGCAGTTGCTGGAGGGCAGGCCATGGAAGGAAATAGTGGGTGGCCCCTGAGCTGTACGGGTGGGCTGACGGTAGGGAGTACTGGTGGGACGACCTCGAGGAGTACCTGTTCCATTGAAATGAATGTCTGGTTTTCGTGGAGTTTGGGAACCTAGGTGCGATGATGTATTGGCTCTTTTTGCCTTCGCCACCTCCTTGCCCCATTTCTCCTCTATCCTCTCCCAACCTTCAACCACTTCTCTCCGGAGTTGATCAACAGAGTCTTTTATGAGAGTCTCCATCTCCAACATCCTCCACTCTAGGTACCCCCTTAGGCTCTCCTCCCTGTTAATCGTACTCCCCCTTGCTTCCTCAAATTCACCTCGCCCCCGCTGCACTTCCTTCTCGCAGGTTTGCAGCTTGTCCTTAAGTACGGCCAATTGTTGCTGTACCGTGACATTAGGGCCCTCACTTTCCTCCAAGTTGCATGCCGCCTCTACCTGTCCCGGATTCTTCCCATTTTGTTCCATTGTGCTTTTCCCTTTCTTTTTCCCCCGTTTTTCCCCGGTTGTTTTTTTTACAGTGTATTTGTTTTTGGTATTTACCCCTTTAAAACAATTATTAAATTGTGGCTCTCAGTATTTCCTTTTAAACCTGTGATCCCCGTACGGGCCACCACATGTAACAATCGCCCTTTTACTCTTAAGGGAAAATCATTAACTAAAGGAAATTACAACAGGATCGGCAGGTTTTTACTTGAGTACTTTATTTACTCCAAGCCACAAAAATAATAATTATCGAATCAAAGGTAAATAATAACAATACACCTATTGGTTTTTAACTACTGTCCCTACCTCTGTCCCTAACAAACAAAATAAATAAACAGACAAATCAACAATCAACAATTATTTCACTTACTCTTCCCCAACCCAAACAAACCCCACTGTCCTTTGTAACCCCACGGATCACAGTTCAAATATAAACAATAAACAAACACGCACACACAGTATTCAGAAGTCCGCTACGGCACAAACGCTACTTAATTAAATAATAAATAGTCCCCGTGACGGTCCTCCTCTGGCCGCGCTTCCGTGTTCCTTAATCCAAATGAAATGAAAAGTATCTTCCGCGCGCAGCGGCGCAAACAATAAGTAAACTTCGGGGTACCCCTATAATTTGTAATCCACAAAGAAATATGACGCTTGGTTTTGCCTCACCGGCCTCGGCTCCTCCCGTCTCCAACACCGACCGGCGTCTCGCTCACAACCCCACAGCGCTCGAATCCCACGGCACGGCAACAACGTCAGGTCCAATGGGCTCGAATGTTCTTTGTTGGCTGCAGTTTACGGTCACGTTTAAACTTTGTTTACTAAACAGTGTAAACTGGCGCCTCGGAGCTCCGCTTTCCACCCGTCCTCACTGGTACACGGATTGTTTGTTTGATCTCCCCTCCCCCCGTGTCACACCCTCTATTAGTAAAGTCGGGTGGCACAAATCATTCAATCACCCACTGATCAGACCCATTACCCCTCACGTGAATAGGAAATGTTCACATATCTCACAGTGTCCAGCATGTCACATATCAATCAGATATAATAACGTGCATAAGTACATCAGATGTTACATATCAAACAGATATAATAACACCCCTAGATCAAGCAGATAAATATAATAAATATAATGTGCATTTGTCACAGTCCCCCCCCCCCAGCTGGAAGCTATTTTTCCCAAGTCCTCCCAACGGAGGGTTTGAGGTTGACCACATTAGAACATATCCACTTATCACTCTTTCCATTTCACTCTGTAATTTTTAGGGCCTCTCTGACTCGTCCTCTAAGCTGGACCTAACCATTTCGGGGGCACTAGCTTTGACGAGTCTGCTTCTAATGTTTTTGAAAGTGAATGTTATCCCGCCCAGACCAAATGGCCTGGCTGGAACTGCGCGTGTTCCGCCAGGAACAATCGTATTTGGCTTGCCTGGCGTGAGAGACATCCGCCCTTCGTTTAACTTCTTTGACCATGGCCCACTTGGTGTTATAATCAATGGTGACCAGCAGCATGGTGTTCCTCTTCTCCCTTCTCGGGAACAGCCCCGTCGAGTTGATCCCAAGGGACTCTCCTGCTCGGTCTACCTGAGTGGACTGTATCAGGCCGGACGGCTTACAACTCTCTGGCTTGCCTTGCTGACAACCATGACACCCCTTCACGTACTCCCACACATGTCTGCGGATCGTCGGCCACCAGGCCACCTCAAGGATTCGAAGGAGTGTCTTCAGCCTACCTGGATGACCACTCGTGGGGCGGTCATGGAAATATTCCATGAAACACTGGACAAGGCTTTTGGGTACCACCACCTGATATTTCTGTCCAATGTCTCCGGTCGGCTGCCTTCGATACAGGATGCCCTGGATCTCCTCATGGCCTATGCGATCCGTTCGCCGGTCGGACTGGTCTAGATTTCCCAGTAGACCTCTGACTCTGGGGTCTGCACGCTGAGCCCTGGCTAGGCCCGCATGGGTTAACCCTGACGGCCACTTCCGAACCTGGCACTCCACCTCCGGTGGGACACTTCGGGATCGGGGTCCCAGAGTGACACCCTCACCGCCCCTCGATGGTAACCCCGGCACAGCCTCACACATCTGCGCCGACGACAGGTTGGGCGGTGGCTGTGAGGCGCTTTGTCGGTTGATCTTCTTCCAGCAGTTGCTGGAGGGCAGGCCATGGAAGGAAATAGTGGGTGGCCCCTGAGCTGTACGGGTGGGCTGACGGTAGGGAGTACTGGTGGGACGACCTCGAGGAGTACCTGTTCCATTGAAATGAATGTCTGGTTTTCGTGGAGTTTGGGAACCTAGGTGCGATGATGTATTGGCTCTTTTTGCCTTCGCCACCTCCTTGCCCCATTTCTCCTCTATCCTCTCCCAACCTTCAACCACTTCTCTCCGGAGTTGATCAACAGAGTCTTTTATGAGAGTCTCCATCTCCAACATCCTCCACTCTAGGTACCCCCTTAGGCTCTCCTCCCTGTTAATCGTACTCCCCCTTGCTTCCTCAAATTCACCTCGCCCCCGCTGCACTTCCTTCTCGCAGGTTTGCAGCTTGTCCTTAAGTACGGCCAATTGTTGCTGTACCGTGACATTAGGGCCCTCACTTTCCTCCAAGTTGCATGCCGCCTCTACCTGTCCCGGATTCTTCCCATTTTGTTCCATTGTGCTTTTCCCTTTCTTTTTCCCCCGTTTTTCCCCGGTTGTTTTTTTTACAGTGTATTTGTTTTTGGTATTTACCCCTTTAAAACAATTATTAAATTGTGGCTCTCAGTATTTCCTTTTAAACCTGTGATCCCCGTACGGGCCACCACATGTAACAATCGCCCTTTTACTCTTAAGGGAAAATCATTAACTAAAGGAAATTACAACAGGATCGGCAGGTTTTTACTTGAGTACTTTATTTACTCCAAGCCACAAAAATAATAATTATCGAATCAAAGGTAAATAATAACAATACACCTATTGGTTTTTAACTACTGTCCCTACCTCTGTCCCTAACAAACAAAATAAATAAACAGACAAATCAACAATCAACAATTATTTCACTTACTCTTCCCCAACCCAAACAAACCCCACTGTCCTTTGTAACCCCACGGATCACAGTTCAAATATAAACAATAAACAAACACGCACACACAGTATTCAGAAGTCCGCTACGGCACAAACGCTACTTAATTAAATAATAAATAGTCCCCGTGACGGTCCTCCTCTGGCCGCGCTTCCGTGTTCCTTAATCCAAATGAAATGAAAAGTATCTTCCGCGCGCAGCGGCGCAAACAATAAGTAAACTTCGGGGTACCCCTATAATTTGTAATCCACAAAGAAATATGACGCTTGGTTTTGCCTCACCGGCCTCGGCTCCTCCCGTCTCCAACACCGACCGGCGTCTCGCTCACAACCCCACAGCGCTCGAATCCCACGGCACGGCAACAACGTCAGGTCCAATGGGCTCGAATGTTCTTTGTTGGCTGCAGTTTACGGTCACGTTTAAACTTTGTTTACTAAACAGTGTAAACTGGCGCCTCGGAGCTCCGCTTTCCACCCGTCCTCACTGGTACACGGATTGTTTGTTTGATCTCCCCTCCCCCCGTGTCACACCCTCTATTAGTAAAGTCGGGTGGCACAAATCATTCAATCACCCACTGATCAGACCCATTACCCCTCACGTGAATAGGAAATGTTCACATATCTCACAGTGTCCAGCATGTCACATATCAATCAGATATAATAACGTGCATAAGTACATCAGATGTTACATATCAAACAGATATAATAACACCCCTAGATCAAGCAGATAAATATAATAAATATAATGTGCATTTGTCACATAGTGATGAGTCTATAATGTTCAGATATAAACTCTATCATACAGGATGTAGTGATGAGTCTATAATGTTCAGATATAAACTCTATCATACAGGATGTAGTGATGAGTCTATAATGTTCAGATATAAACTCTATCATACAGGATGCAGTGATGAGTCTATACTGTTCAGATATAAACTCTATCATACAGGATGCAGTGATGAGTCTATTATGTTCAGATATAAACTCTATCATACAGGATGTAGTGTTGAGTCTATAATGTTCAGATATAAACTCTATCATACAGGATGCAGTGATGAGTCTATAATGTTCAGATATAAACTCTATCATACAGGATGTAGTGTTGAGTCTATAATGTTCAGATATAAACTATCACACAGGATGTAGTGTTGAGTCTATAATGTTCAGATATAAACTCTATCATACAGGATGTAGTGTTGAGTCTATAATGTTCAGATATAAACCACTCTATCATACAGGATGTAGTGTTGAGTCTATAATGTTCAGATATAAACCACTCTATCACACAGGATGTAGTGTTGAGTCTATAATGTTCAGATATAAACTCTATCATACAGGATGTAGTGATGAGTCTATAATGTTCAGATATAAACTCTATCATACAGGATGTAGTGTTGAGTCTATAATGTTCAGATATAAACTCTATCACACAGGATGTAGTGTTGAGTCTATAATGTTCAGATATAAACCACTCTATCATACAGGATGTAGTGTTGAGTCTATAATGTTCAGATATAAACCACTCTATCACACAGGATGTAGTGTTGAGTCTATAATGTTCAGATATAAACTCTATCATACAGGATGTAGTGATGAGTCTATAATGTTCAGATATAAACTCTATCACACAGGATGTAGTGTTGAGTCTATAATGTTCAGATATAAACTCTATCACACAGGATGTAGTGTTGAGTCTATAATGTTCAGATATAAACCACTCTATCATACAGGATGTAGTGTTGAGTCTATAATGTTCAGATATAAACTCTATCATACAGGATGTAGTGTTGAGTCTATAATGTTCAGATATAAACTCTATCATACAGGATGTAGTGTTGAGTCTATAATGTTCAGATATAAACTCTATCATACAGGATGTAGTGATGAGTCTATAATGTTCAGATATAAACTCTATCACACAGGATGTAGTGTTGAGTCTATAATGTTCAGATATAAACTCTATCACACAGGATGTAGTGATGAGTCTATAATGTTCAGATATAAACCACTATCATACAGGATGCAGTGATGAGTCTATAATGTTCAGATATAAATCACTCTATCATACAGGATGCAGTGATGAGTCTATAATGTTCAGATATAAATCACTCTATCATACAGGATGCAGTGATGAGTCTATAATGTTCAGATATGAATCACTCTATCATACAGGATGCAGTGATGAGTTTACAACTTCTGTAGGAGAGTACAGAATGTGTTAGAACACATACTAGCAGAGAGACAATATGTTTAATGTAATTGTGGTATATTGGTCCTTATTGTCTCCGCCAGGCCGAAAGGCATGGCGAGAGAGTATGTTTTGCCCCCTGTCCGTCCGTCCGTGTGTCCGTGTGTGTGTCCGTACTGTCTGTGTGTTAGCAGCTAATCTCCGGCACCGTTGGCCCGGTCGCTCCGAAACTGTGCACACACACTCCCTGGATGCCAATTCAGAACCTCTGCCCCAATTTTTTCACATGGGCCTGTTATAGCGCCACCAGGAGGCCGATTTGTGTAAAATGTCTTTACATTACTCCTACAGATTTTATCCAAACGTCATGCAAATCGGTACACAGTATCTCTATAGTCATGTGATCAACACGAATCTGTCCGATTTCCCATATTCCATCCTCATTGGCTAAGGTTTGCTTCCAAAGTTTGCAGGATTGGTCCGTTTTGAACAAAAAGCCTCAAACTATGCACGCAGCTTGCGATTTCCGTGAATTTTCACACGCACCTTCCCACTAGGCCGAGGAAGAAATGCCACCCTTTTCACATTGGCCTGTTATAGCGCCACCAGCAGGTCTAATTTAGCAAAACACATTTTTGGAACAAAATGCCTCAAATCATGAATGCAGTGTCTGATTGCCGTGAAAGACCTAAGAATAAATGGCACCCTTTTCACATTGGTCTATTATAGCGCCACCAGGAGGCCACAATAACCTACCTGACCTGGCGGAGACCTGTGCTCCGAGGAGCACTTTTTCTAGTTTCCTTATATTTTAACAGTATGCAAGTCAAAACCATAGAGAAATGTTAGAAGTTATTCAGGAGCAGCCATGTGTTGTAGACAGACACAGTCTAACTGTCTGCACTTCTGGGCTATTCAAGTACATGATGTTAATGTTGACCTGTTGTTCAAGAGGAAGCCTAGAGTGCAGGGCTGTGAATCTACATCTCCATTGATAAACCTGAGGACATCAGGTCTGCTCATTGTCTTCACACCAGGCTTCCTGGTATACAGTTGCTAATCAGAGATCAAAGGGATTGATCAACAGGTGGGGAGATTCTCTGCCCCCCCCCCCCTGTATTATAATGTGAAGCTACAGTGTATAAAAGGTGACTGTAAATGACTTGTTGAGAGTCGTGTCACACGCCGTGAGGCTGGGGGGAGCTTCGGCTCCTTCTGCTTTTGCAATGATGTTTGTTTGTTGCTGAATAAACCGAATCATGATCAGAACCTGGAACCTGACGTCTCCTCTCCTCTACTTTATTACAACCACGAGCCTGCTAACCGCACCTTGGCACCTATTTTACACCACATAATTATAAGGATCGCTAGTGAAACGAAAAATACCATGACCATGGTCATAATATGGACATACCTAGGAATAGGTGCCAAAACAATTTAAACAAATAATAAATGTTTGTATATTTTTATATCAAAAGTCTCTAAAAGGCCAATCTTAATTACTTCCTGAAAGAAAACGTACTGTGTGATGACATGCTGTAGATATGTAGACCTGTATGAATATAAATTAATCTTGATTTCATCATTACCCTGTTTGATTCCCATAGCTCAGGCTCCTCCAAACACAGCTGATTTTAATTACAGAACTACTCTGTTTTTAATCTCATTTAAGATGACGTCCAGACGGCATATTACTCATTGTAAATTTAATCAGCACTAAAATATGTATCTAATGTAGCCTGCAGGCTACAAACATTAGCACTGTGCTCCACACGACTGCAGAGAGTGAGGTTCCACCATGCCATAGCCTGAAGGGATGGAACCTTCTGATTGGTGGTGGAAATTACTGAAACTATCATGGTTTCTCACACTGGTGTGAGAAACCATAGCAGAGAGAGAAAATATTCTCTTTCTGGTGGGTGAAGAAATGGGGAAGAGGGTGAGAGGGTGATGCCAAATATTACGGAATATCGGGCATCTAATCATATACTGGATTGACATATTCTAAGAAATGATATTTATGGTTCAATTTGTATGTTGCTGGTCCTTTAAGTACCCAGCCTGTCCACCAAGGTGTGGCATAGGTCACACCTTTCAGCCAATCAGGTGAGGGCTGCATCATAACAACCATATATGGCTTTGCCAGATGAATGGGCAAAAAGTTTAAACGCTGCCAGCGCCACTCTGTTCTCTCGTAGCACGTCGCTCACGACCTCCTCGAAACATGGCCGCCCGGGATGAACTGGATGAATTGGAACGCGTGTTCCTTCGCCTGGCTCACGCAGAGAGCGATGTGCAGCTACAGGATGCTATCTCCAGGTTCCTGGCCCCCGTTCTCCTGACGCTCCGCAGCGTTCAGGACGGAGTGCAGAGCAAAGCCATGGAGCTGCTGGTCCACCTGAACAAGAGGATCAGGAGCCGACCCAAGATCCAGCTTCCGGTAGAGGCGCTGCTGCTGCAGTACCGGGACCCCGCGGCCGCGGCCCTCACACATTTCACCATCATCTACATCCGGATGGGTTACCCTCGTCTGGAGGCGGGCAAACAGTGTGAACTGGCCCCTGCCCTGCTCGCTGCCCTGGAGGGCAAGCCTCGGTCCCAGCAGGACATTCTGATGCACCTGCTGATCCCTGCACTGTACCACATGCAGTACCTCCCCGCCCCGCCCAGGGACGCCTCCCCCTTCACGCTGACAGAGAGACCCAAGACGGCGCGACTGCTGCTGGAGTTCATGCTGGACGTCCTCCTGATGCCCTACGGCTTTACGCCAAATCAGTGTCCCCCCTCCTCCTCCTCCTCCTCCTCCTCCTCCTCCTCCTCCTCCCCCCGTCAGGGAAGCATCGTTGGAGGCGGTACGGAGGTGGCAGCCGGCCACGGTCTCCCCCAGCCACCCCCGGGGATGAGTGTCTACGCTGCCACCAGGGTGGTTGGAGAAGCCCAGTGGAGCGACGAGCAGCTGGAGCGGTGTAAGTCGGGCATAGTGAGGTTCTTGGAGGCCGGGCGAGTTCCGGAGGTCGACGCCGTGGTGCATTTGGTGGTCGCCTCCACGGACTCCCGGCACAGCGTGGCCGCCGCCGCCGATCTGCAGCTGAGGAGCAGACAGAGCGCGGTCGATTGGAACGATCCTTCCGTCGTCAGCAGGATGTACGAGGTCTACCTGGGCGACGTTCCTCTCAGAACCAAGGGGGCGGTCGCCGCGAGGCCGGAGCTGAAACGCCGGCCGGTGAGCACCAGGGTCAAACTCAAGATCCTGCCGCATCTTCTGCGATCCCGTCTGGCGGCGGAACGCTTTCCTGCCAACGTCCAGGTCGTGTACGGCGGTCTGTTCGGAGCCGACGCCAACAGCAGACTGTTGGCTCTCAGCCTGCAGTTCGTGCATCACATCTGCTCCTTCTGTCCCGACACCAACGAACCTCTGGGCCTGATGCTGCTCAACGGTCTCACCAAGCTCATCAACCAGTACGAGGGGGACCCCAAGTCGCTGGGCGTCGCATACGCTGCTGTCGGGAAGCTGTCGAGCCGCATGCCCCGGCTGTTCGCCAAGGATATCGCGTTGGTCCAGCAGTTGTTTGAGTCCATGTGCCGGACGGGGGAGCCGGACGTCCGTCTGGCCATCCAGGAGGCTCTGTCCATGATGGTAGGAGCATATGCCAACCTGCAGGGGGCGCCGCTCACTCTGATGGAGGCTCTAGTGGCTGCGTACATGGGGAGGCCCGAGGTGCAGGCGCGCCAGGTGGCCATCAAGTTTGCCAACACAGTGTTTGCGCCCGATCACGTGCCCTCCAGATACCTGCTGCTATTGGCTGCAGGAGACCCGAGAGAGGAGGTGTGCGGGGAGGCCCAGAGGGTGCTGAGGGCCTCTAACACCAGGAGCACGAAGAAGGAGGAGGAGGGCTCAAAACCACTGCCGTCCTTCACCGACATGGTGGTCTACATCCAGGAGAAAGCAGCTCAGAGTATGACAAAGCCAGCCAAGTACGTTGTTGGAGCCTCCACTCTGCCCTTTGACCCCTCTGCGTTCAGAGAGATCGTGCTGTACCTGAGGACGTGTCTAGCCTACAGCGCCGGGGGCGGGGCCACGCCCACGTCCAAGAGCCTGGTGATGGACATGCAGGACGACGCCCCGGCCATCGGCCGCTACGTCCACACGCTGCTGACCTCTGAACCCCAGACCTCCCGTTCCAACCCGGTACATGTCTACGCTGACCTGCTCCAGCAGCTCCTGACGGCCGTAAGCGGAGTTCCGGTCATGTACTGTCTTCTAGAGGTCGTGTCCGTCTGCCCAGAGGAACTGGCTCCGCGGTTTGTTGACAAAATCGACTGGATTAAAAGTCTGATGAACACAAACAAGGAAGACGTGAGGGAGCTGGCGGCCCGGCTCTACGCCGTGGTCGTTTCCTCCATGTCTGGGAACGAGCTGAAGACGGCCGTGTACAACATGGTCAAGAGCACCGAAGACAAGCGTAGTCCTGAGACTCAGCACGGGGCCGTCGTGGCTTTGGGCCACATGGTGGGCAGGTACATGAGTCAGAGGAACGCCGTAGATCAGCACATGAACACCACACCCCAGGAGGACGAGGACGAGGCTGTCGCCACGGCCACCAGGGCGATCGGTTCCTTCCTGGACAGCGGTAGCGCACCGCTGGCTGTGGCAGCATGTACGGCGCTGGGGGAAATCGGACGCAACGGGCCCTTATTGGTGCCCTCGGAGGGTGAGGGCTTCACCAAGCTGTCCCTGGTGGACAACCTGCTGGCTCGCATCCCCTCTGGAAAGGAAAGCAACAAGATGAAGGAGCGATCCGTCCAGACCTTGGGGTACCTTCCGGTGGGAGACGTGGACTTCCCCCATCAGAAGAGGATTCTGCGGGGTCTCATGGACTCTGTGGAGGCGAAGCAGGTTGAGCTGCAGTTCACGGTGGGAGAGGCCATCACCAGTGCTGCCTTGGGAAGCAGCTCCAGAGCCGGCAGGGACCCGTGGACCTGCACTGACGATCACTACAGCCCACCACTCATGTCACACGTTAAGAACAATGATGTGGTGCCGTGGGTCCTCAACTCCGTTCTGTCCAAGTACATACCCAGTCAGAACCCACATGTCCGACGAGCAGCCTGCGTCTGGCTGCTCTCTCTGGTCAAGAAACTCGGCCATCACGAGCAGATCCGGTCCAACCTGAGGGAGATCCAGACTGCGTTCATCTCCGCCCTGTCGGACCCTGATGAGCTGAGTCAGGATGTGGCGTCTAAAGGCCTGGGCCTGGTCTACGAGATGGGAGGAGAAGGTGACCAGCAGGAGCTGGTGTCCACGCTGGTGGAGACACTCATGACTGGCAGGAGAGTGAAGCATGTGGTGTCAGACGACACAGAGGTGTTCCAAGGGGAAGCTTTGGGGAAAGCACCGGACGGACACGGCTTGTCCACGTACAAGGAGCTTTGCTCATTGGCCAGCGACCTCAACCAACCAGATCTGATCTACAAGTTCATGAACCTGGCCAATCACCACGCCATGTGGAACTCCCGCAAGGGAGCGGCGTTCGGGTTCCACATCATCGCTGCGAAGGCTGGCGAACAGCTGACTCCCTACCTTCCACAGCTGGTGCCCCGCCTCTACTGCTACCAGTTTGACCCAAACCTGGGCATCCGCCAGGCCATGAGCAGCATCTGGGACGCGCTGATCAAGGACAAGACCGTGGTGGACAAGCACCTGAAGGACATCCTGCAGCACGTCATCTCTAACCTGACCAGTAACACCTGGAGGGTTCGAGAGTCCAGCTGCCTGGCCCTCAACGAGCTGATCCGCGGCCGCCAGGCCGACGACATCACGGAGCACCTGGCGGAGATGTGGGAGACGCTGTTCAGAGTCCTGGACGACATCAAGGAGTCTGTGAGGACGGCAGCAGACCTGGCCCTGAAGACGCTCAGCAAGGTGTGTACTCGTATGTGTGAGTCCACGGGCGCCGTGGCCCAGAGGACCGTGGCGGTCATGTTACCCACCCTGCTGGACAAAGGCATCGTTAGCAACGTTCCAGAGGTCCGCTCGCTCAGCCTTCAGACCCTGGTAAAGGTCAGTAAGACGGCTGGCGCCAGGCTGAAACCCCACACCCCTCGGCTGATCCCAGCCCTGTTGGAGGCCCTCAGCACCCTGGAGCCCCAGCTCCTCAACTACCTCAGCGTCCGAGCTACGGAGCAAGAGAGGAGCGCCATGGACGCAGCCAGGCTGACCGCTGCCAAGTCCTCCCCCATGATGGAGACCATTAACTTGTGTCTGCAGCATCTGGACGTGTCTGTACTAGGAGAGCTGGTCCCCAGGCTCTGTGAGCTGCTGAAGAGTGGGGTAGGTCTGGGAACCAAGGGCGGCTGTGCCAGTGTCATCGTGTCGCTCGCGGTGCAGTGTCCCCGAGACCTCACCCCATACTCAGGTAAACTGATGAGTGCCCTGCTGAGCGGCATCCATGACCGGAACGCCATGGTGCAGAAAGCGTTTGCCTTCGCTCTGGGCCACGTGGTCAGGGCAGCCAAGGACAGCAGTGTCGAAAAGCTACTGCTGAAGCTCAACGCCTGGTACCTGGAGAAAGAGGACCCGGTGTACAGGTCATCATGCGCGCAGACCGTGCACGCCATCAGCCTCCACAGTCCCGATGTGTTGAAGAGCCACGCCGGAGTAGCACTGCCCCTGGCCTTCCTGGGCATGCACCAGGAGGCGCCGGGCCCAGAGGAGGAGGAGAAGGGAGGGTGCCACGACGCCACGCTGTGGGCAGAGGTGTGGCAGGACAACGTCCCAGGAAGCTCCGGAGGCGTCAGGCTCTACATGACGGAGCTGATCGCCATTACCCAGAAGGCTTTGCAGTCTCAGTCCTGGAAGACGAAGGCTCAAGGTGCCGCTGCCATGGCGACCGTTGCCAAGGAGCAGACGGGCTCCTTGGTGGCGCCGCACCTCGGCACGGTGCTGAGCGCTCTGCTGCGGGGGCTGTCCGGACGCACCTGGGTGGGCAAGGAGGAGCTGCTGAACGCCATTGGCTCGGTGGCATCCCGGTGCCGCTCCGAGTTGCAGAAGCCCCGCCCCGGCCAGCCCACCGTCTCCGAGATGCTGTCGGCGGTGATGAAGGAGTGCCGCCGCAAGAAGGAGCGGTTGACGTACAAGATGGCCGCCCTGCGCTGCGCCGGAGACGTGCTGCACAGCAGCCAGGAGGACGGCTTCAGCGACATGGCGGAGATCCTCCTCCCTCTGATCAGGAAGAAGTGTCCGGAGAGCGGCGGTCGGTCACTGGAAGAGAACGACGATGACGACGACGATGAGGAGGATGTGAAGGACGGCGAGCTGCGGACAGAAGCTCTGCTCTGTGCCTTGGACACGCTGGCAAAGAGCTGGCCCAGGAACCCACTCACCCAGGACGCTTTCCAGGCCGAGGTGTGTGCGCTCATGTGTGACAAGCTCAGGCTGAGCAGCTGGAGGGTGCAGCTGGGAGTCCTGCGGTGCATGAAGGCCTACTTCCAGGGCCTGGTGTTGCTCCAGAAGGACCACCATCACGACGGTCAGGATTCAAACACGCTGTCCCAGATCCTGTCAGAGACCTGCGCTGCCCTCACGTACCCGTTGGAAAACAAGAGCTACACGTCGGTGAGGACCGAAGCCTTGTCAGTGGTGGAGCTGCTGCTGCGGAGGACCGGAGAGAGCGGCCACTGGGACTGCCTGTCTCCAGAGAGCAGACGGCGGCTCCAGAGTTCTCTGTCTGGCCTGCAGGCGTCGGACGTCATGCCTGACCTGAAGGACCAGGCTCTGGAGCTCCTCAGACTCATCCAGAGCCATCAGACCTGAGAACCCCTGAACCACACCTGGCTCTGAGCCTGAGGGTCCCCAAACACCCCAAAATAAATCCTATTAGTTTGAACTGGGGACCCCCCCCCCCCCACACACACACTTTGTAAGGATAATATACATTTTATGAAGGCCATTTTAACTTTTTTATTTTTTTTACATGTTTAGCCCCAACATCCAAACCAACCAAAAACATGTTTAACCCCAACATACCGAAAACAGCCAATCTACCATCTCAAAACACGTCGCACTGTGACAAGCAGGGACGCAGATGGGGGGAGGGGGTTTGGACGTACTCAGTTCCTATTGGGGGGAATATCCCCCTAACTTTTGAGAAAGTCAACTACTTCTAAGTTAGTCTATCTCCTTCCTGTAAGTATAGACGTAAAACATAAAACCAATGCTGACTTATCCTATCAGTAGCTCTTATTTTGAAATCCCCCCCATTTTAGAGGACGCCTGATTTCTGTGTAGTCAAGCCATCATGATGCTAATCCTAGAATAATGGCGCACGCCTTACACTCGACTTTGGAGATTTCTATGAATCTATTCATATTGTACACGCTCATAGCGCGGCACCGAGTGCCGCGCTATGAGCTTGATCTGAGCTTGTAGAACTGCTTTTAGATCTGATTTTTTTTTAATCATGAAAATTGGAGCAAATCTTTGAATATATATATATTATATTGTTTTAAAGCGAACATTTTTTACTCAAATCTGTGCTTCTGGGGGGTCCCTGGAACAACAGATTTTGAGATGGGGGTCCGTGGCCAAATACATATCATTTTGGGTGTCCTTGACATGAAAAAAGTTTGAGAACCACTGATAATATATTATTATAGCAACACAGGGCTTAGAAGACATTTGTAGAATCCCCCAGAAGCAAAGATTTGAGTTACAAATGTTCACTTACAAAAATTACATTACAAGTTTTGCAAAAATGTTCATGATTTGTCTTTTTAATAGAAGATCAACAAGCTCATAGTGCGGCACTCGGTGCCACGCTATGAGCTTGTAGATCTGCTATCTTTTAATAGTGCAGCGCTATGAGCTTGTTGATCTGCTATTTTTGAATAGCTAAAGTATAAAATAATGGCACAGATGTGTTCCTGTATTAAATGAGTTAAGGCATGAGGTTCATACATAGTCATAATGACATTGTGTTAGAGCTCCATCTAGTGGCCTCAGTGCGTTCCTACAGATCAAAAATCGTATTCTACAAATATGATTTTAAATGTGTTTATAGTTTTACAAACTATAACATTATTGATACAAGTTATTATTATGACCTTTATTCTCATGGTTTATGCAAGAAGTGATTGATTGATTGATTGTTTAAATACGTTATTAGAGAAATCACAGATTAGGAGGAGTAACTGATGGATGCAGCATCACCTTAATGTTCTTCTGGGGTTTTAACTGTAATCTCTACTACAGATTACAGTTAAAACCCCACCCCCCAGTTTTTGGACCCAGTGTACTAGAGATTCTCTAGTACACTGGGTCCCAAACTGGGGGGTCAGGACCCCCAGGGGGTCCCCACATTATTTTGGGGTTGTCCCCAGATGATTAGCTTTAAAGGGATAGTTCACCCCCAAAACGACTTTCTTTTCTATGTATCAGTCACTCCATGGAGACTTGAATTCATGGATATTATTTAGTTTTTGTCTCATTCCTAAGACAATAATTTGATGACCGGCAGCGGCTCCGGTAGGATGGACACAAAGAGTGTCCTTTGTGTCTCCTACCGGAACCGCTGCCTACCGGTCCGCTGGTCATCACATTATTGTCTTAGGAATGAGACAAAAACTAAAATATATCCATGAATTCAAGTCTCCATGAGGTGACTAATCCATTTTTTTTTGGGGTGCACTATCCCTTTAAGTTTTGCCATAAACAGTCATGGTTGCAACATAATTTAGTAACTCACTATAAACTAACTAGTTACTAAGCCTCTAGTAAGAACCTTATACTCCCTAACTCAGTGGTTCTCAACCTGTGGGTTGGGACCCCCCCCCCAACATGATTTTTGGGGGTCCCCAGACCCCAGATGACGTTAGGTGACAATTTAAGGACTTTTGAGACCTTTTTAATAACTCGAAAAAAGAAAAGAAAAATACCATTACTGCATCAAAAGCAATCGACAAACTATAGGCCTACTATAAAAACCGGTTTAAACATTGGCCACATTGTCAAATAATATAAGAAAGAGGCGAAAGATGTGAAAATAGCCGATCTACAAGCCCACAACGTCTCGCAACGCGAGGAGTTGCGCGCTTGTAGATCTGCTATTTTCACAATATTGATCTGTGGAACCGAGTCAAACTAAATGTAATGCCTCAACTCTTACATTCCAAGTGCATGTCAGGGTGGGGCCCCCCACCGTGGGGGGTCCCCAGTTCAAATATGGTTATTTAGGGGGGTCCCCAGTTCAAATAATATGGTTAATTTGGGGGGTCCCCAGTTCAAATATGGTTATTTTGGGAGGTCCCCAGTTCAAATATGATTATTTTGGGGGGGTCCTCAGTTCAAATGTGGTTATTTGGGGGGGTCCCCAGTTCAAATATGGTTATTTTGGGGGGTCCCCAGTTCAAATATGGTTTGTTTGTTTGTTTGTTTGTTTGTCATGTTTATTTCGAATATGTTAAAAAACAGAATATTTCTTTCTTTTTTTTTGCAAATCACAACAATGAGAATCAGATTAAAATATAGCAAAAAAGAAACAATAAGAAAAAAAAGATAGAGAAAGTAATCAAAACATATCCGAAAAGGAGTGAGAAGAAGTAAAAAACGTATAAACTCCCACCCCTCTTGTACCTTTGAGTTAAATAATTACTTACTCGCTGAATTCTGTGCCTAACATTATACTACTTATAAAAAAATATATATACTCATCAATGATATATCAAAATATATATCCTATATAAATATATATATAATTATATACACATATACATCCATATCATAAATAAAAAATACAAAATACTACAATACTACCCTATATTCTATGTATAGTACATACTATATAATATACAAATACAGCAAATAACCCTACTATCCATTCCCGTCCTCCCTGTAACTTGTGAAAACCAAACCCTTGTACATTGCTTTAAAATTATTGATGTTTGGACATTGCTTTAGTACCTCACTCAAACTGTTCCATATATTTACACCTGTAATTGATACGCAAAAACTTTTCATGGTGGTATGTCTGTTTAATGTTTTAAAATTGAATTCTCCCCTCAAGTTATAACCCCCCTCACGATCCTGAAACAAATTTTGGATGTTTACTGGTAGATGATGGTTCTTAGCCTTGTACATTATTATTGCTGTTTGATATGCTACTATGTCGGTACATTTTAATAAATTTGACTGTAAAAATAGTGAATTAGTATGCTCCAGGTAGCCGACCTTGTGAATGGTCCTTATTGCTCTCTTTTGGAGAATGATTAGTGACTGTAATGAATTTTTATAGTTATTACCCCAAACTTCAGCGCAATAATGTAAGTAAGGCATGACTAAGGAACAATAGAGAGTGTGGAGTGACTTGTGATCCAGAACCTGCTTTGCTTTATTTATGACTGCTATACTTCTAGCTACTTTGTACTTTACATGTGTAATATGTGGTTTCCAGCTAAGCCTGTCATCTATTGTCACACCCAGGAATTTGTTTTCGTGCACCCTATCAATAGCAACCCCATCTATTTCTATCTGTACCTGTGTGTTAATCTTGTTCTTACCAAATAACATAAACTTTGTCTTGCTTACATTTAAAGATAACCTATTCCAATCAAACCATAATTTCAGTTTATTTAATTCTTCATTGATTTCATCCTGTAATTTGTCCAAATTATCACCAGAGCAAAAAACATTTGTGTCATCAGCAAAAAGTACCAAAGACAGCAGTGTTGATACTTTACAAATATCATTGATGTACAGAATAAAAAGTTTGGGGCCCAATACTGACCCCTGGGGGACACCACAAGCAATGTCCAAACTATTGGAGCTGTAATTCCCCAACTTCACAAACTGTTGACGTCTGTCCAAATAACTTTTATCCAGTCTATTGCAATGCCACGAATACCCATTTTTTCCAGTTTGTTTAATAATAAATTGTGATTGATAGTGTCGAAAGCTTTTTTGAGGTCAATGAATATTCCTATTGCATGTTGTTGATTATCAATTGCGTCTGTGATTTTTTCTATGGATTCCATTAATGCCTGAGAAGTTGATCTGTTTTTTCTGAAACCATATTGACTCTCTGAGAGTATATTAAATGTTTCTAAAAAAGAATCCAATCTGCTGTTAAAAAGTTTCTCCAATATCTTTGAGAATTGTGGCAGTAATGAGACAGGTCCGTAGTTTGTGAAGTGGTGTTTGCTCCCATTTTTATATAGTGGTATGAACCTTTGCTATTTTCATTTGGTTTGGAAATGAACCGGTTTGAAATGATAAATTGCATATGTATGTAAGTGGTTTAGAAATCCCCTCAATGACCTGTTTGACCAGTGACATATCAATATCACTAAAATCTGTAGATGTTTTGTTTTTGCAATTTTTGTCCAAAATTTCATTTTCCTCCACCATATTAAGGAACATTGAGCAGGGATTTATGTCAACAAATTCCCCCATATGCTCCCCATCTGACCCATGATCTGGAATTCTACTCCCTAGGTCAGGGCCTACATTAACAAAAAAATGATTGAAGCGATCCGCCACCTCCTCCATATTATAGTTTTCAATATCATTTTCAATGAAATATTTAGGTAAGCTGTTCTGTTTAGCACCATCTCTAATGCTGTTTAATATATTCCAAATTCCTTTAATATTAGTTTTATTACTGTCTAGTTTATTCATATAATATTCTTTCTCACATAGTCTTGTAATGCTAGTTAACTTATTTTTATATTTTTTTATATTTAGCTTCTGCTTCTTTGGTTCTCTGTCTAATAAACTCCCTGTACAATGCATTTTTCTTTTTACAGGCATTTTGTAAACCTTTTGTTAACCATGGACAATTAATATATGATCGTTTTCTGTTATATTCCTTGATTGCACAGTGTTTATCATATATTGAACTAAATATTGATAAAATAAATGTGTTATAAGCACTGTCCACATCTGCTTCATTGTAAAGCTTATCCTAGTTCAAAGTCATTAATTCTTGTTTTAACAAAATAATTGATTCAACTGTCCTTACTCGTCTGTATAGTTTTGGTTTATCTGCCTTGTTTTTATAATTACTATCAAATACTGTAAATACTGGTAGGTGATCGGAAATATCGCTGATTAGTAACCCACTTATTTTGTTTTCAATTACATTGGTGAATATGTTGTCAATAAGAGTGGCGCTATGAGATGTAATCCTACTGGGTCTAGTGATTGATGGGAGTAGGCTCATGCTATGTATAGTATTAAAATCCTCAGTTATTTTATGGTTATTATATTTTAATAAATCAACATTTGTATCCCCACATATAAAAATATTTTTGTTACCTATTTTTGAAAACGTTTCTTCCATCCAAACCCTAAAATTATCAATATTTGAATCCGGTGCTCTATATACACAGGTGATCAAGACATTACTCTTATTTTCCATATATAACTCAATTGTGATACATTCAAGAAGGTTATTAACCACCTGTGTCATAGTATCTACAATCTTAAAATTAAAGTTTGTTTCTACGTAAATTGCTACCCCTCCTCCACCCTTATTCATTCTGTTACTGTAAGTGAGTTCATAACCCTCCATCTCAAAATCTATTCCCCTTTCTTTGTCGATCCAAGTTTCGGAGATTGCTATGACATTGAATGGATGTGAAAATGAGTGCAAATAGTCCTTAATGGAATTGAAGTTTGCATATAGACTTCTACTGTTAATATGGATTATTGCTAGCTTTCCGTCTGATTTGACGTTGTGGTTATATTGTTCAGTAGTGTAATATTTGCAAGTGTTATTAGTGTTGGAAAATAAGTTGGTGTCCGGGTCAATATCCTGCTCCATGTCCAGTGTGCTGTAATCATCCCTGTAATCCATTGTATTAAGATCAATGTGTTCATAGTCCCTTATCCTCTGCGCTAGTTGCCTGATGTCACCTGGTGCAGAATAAGTTGTGTTATTGTGTGTCATGGTGTCGTGTTGTTACCTTACAGTCCATCAAGTCAAAGTCCAGTCAGTATGCAGTCCATGGTAGCTTTTTAGTACTTGTCCAGCTCCTCGATGCTTCTGATCATCACCACTTTCGCGTCTTCAGGGGTCCTGTTTAGTTTAATGAAGATCTTGCAGCTTGCGGTCCAAGTGATTTGTATTTTGCCTTGTTTTTTGAGGAAGCGTGCCTTTTTTGCGATGTCAGCGTTTTGTTTCGTTAAGTGCTCGTTCATATAGACGTTTGTTCCTTTCAGCTTTCTCCCTTGCTTTAAAAGTGCGGTCTTGTGCTTTCGGTTGACAAACCTTATGATGACAGCTGGTTTGTCATTGTCGTTATCATTGTTTCTCCTCGGCAGAGTATGGCAAGCGTCGATGTTGTCACAATCCAGTGTGATCCCTTTGGATTGTAGAAACGTAGCCACTTGCTCCGTTGAGACATCGTCAAGCGCTCCGCTTTCCCCCACGTTGGTGGTCACCGCCCGGGCGTATGACCGGGGTTTTATGCGGATGCCTGATATGATCACGTCGTTCATCCTGCTATATTGCTCCAAAGTTTGGACCCTGTTCTCCAAAAGATCGAGACGTTTGTCCCTCTCAACATTCTGGATCCGCAGCGTTTTCACTTCAGCAACCAGGTCCAGGATTGTTTTCTGCTGCTGACTCACAACAGTCATTTCCTCCGCTAAAAAGTCCAGTGACTTTTTAATGTCGTCAAGTTCCTCCTTATTCTTCTTGCTAGCCATGACAGCACACAGAGCACAGCACAGAGCACAGCACAGAGCACAGCCATGGTTATTTTGGGGGGTCCCCAGTTCAAATATGGTTATTTTGGGGGGTCCCCAGTTCAAATATGGTTATTTTGGGGGGTCCCCAGTTCAAATATGGTTATTTTGGGGGTCCCCAGTTCAAATATGATTATTTTATATATTGGAACAACATATTTTGAGATGGGGTCCTGGATATGAAAAAAGTTTGAGAACCTCTGATATTATATTATTATAGCAACACAGGATTTAGAAGACATTTGTAGAATCCTCCAGAAGCAAAGATTTGAGTTACAAATGTTCACTTAAAAAAATTACATTATTATTCAAAGGTTTGCAAAAAATGTAATGATTTTTCTTCAAAAATAGCAGATCTACAAGCTCATAGCGCGACGTGCCGCGCTATGAGCTTGTAGATCTGCTATTTTTGAATAGCCAAAGTATAAAATAATGGCAATCCAATATGAAGTTATTATTATGACCTTTATGCAAGAAGGGATTGATTGATTGTTTAAATACTTTATTAGAGAAAAAAATTTGATTTGATCAGTAATTCACATCAGCTGATCAGTAGGTTATAGAAAGATTGATTTAGATAAAACATTTGATCAGGTAATTATAACATAATATAAGTATAGAGCAAACATTAAAACACACTGGGTCTCATTCACCAAGATTATCGTCCCTGACCACCAATACATTACAATTAAAAACTTAAACTGATAGAAACTAAATCAGAACAAAGCATTTTCACTAAATTAAAACTAAACTAACAAAACCCGCTTTAAAAACTAAAGTGAAAACATGAAGTGAAAACCTCATAAAAACACAAAGGAATGAACAACATGGTGTTACAGATTAAGCATCAGATCTCATAGATAACTTCATAGACTATCGTTTGACAGACTCAGTCATCAGTGTTGTGTAAATCAGTGTTTTTTTTGTTTACACATAATCTTTTCTATTAATCTGTTGGACTCATGTTAATGTGTATTTTCACACATTTAAACTCCTCATTACTTAGTAAACTTCACCTGTGGGCTCTGTACTTGGTCTGCTCTTTTTCTCACTCTACACGAAACCTCTTTAATGAAAATAACTGGTCCTCCCCAGAGAGAGAGAGAGAGAGAGAGAGAGAGAGAGAGAGAGAGAGAGAGAGAGAGAGAGAGAGAGAGAGAGAGAGAGAGAAAAAGAGACAGAGAGAGAGAAAGGGAGAGAGAGAGAGAGAGCGAGAGCGAAAAAAAGAGAAAGAGAGAGAGAGAGAGAGAGAGAGAGAGAGAGAGAGAGAGAGAGAGAGAGAGCAAAAGAGACTGAGAGAGAGAGATAGGGAGAGAGAGAGAGAGAGAGAGGGAGAGGGAGAGGGAGAGGGAGAGAGCGAGAGAGACTGAGAGAGAGAGTGAGAGTGAGAGTGAGAGTGAGAGACAGAGAGAGAGAGAGAGTGAGAGAGAGAGACAGAGAGAGTGAGAGTGAGAGAGAGAGAGAGAGAGAGAGAGAGACAGAGAGAGAGAGAGGGGGAGAGTGAGAGAGAGAGTGAGAGAGTTTTGTATTCATGTATAAACTAGCAACACCAGGGTTTTTAACCCCATGAACCATAGCGTCCCTGTAAGAGAACATCCGCCGTCAAACAGCTGATCTACAAGCTGACAACAACGCGACGCCTCGTGAGCTTGTAGATCTGCTATTTTCAGCAAAGAGATTTGGTGTAGAGGAAAAAAGGAGCAGAGCCCTGAGGAACCCCGGTCAGCTATAGAATAGAGAGTTTAAGAGGTTATACATTACGTGTCATGTTTACCAGATCTCACACACCTCTGCAGTAGCTTTAATAGCACATATCCCTGCATAGAGAGGTCCTCTGGTGAAGGAGGTTCTTTCTGTATGAAGAAGCGTCATTCTGTCGGCTCCATCTAAATGATAGAAACAGAGAAAACCTTCTGTCTGGTTTACAAAAACACCGACTCTGTTCCTCCCTGTGGAGGGAACAGGTACTGACACTGCAGTCTTAATGCTGTTGTGATAGAACACGTAGCGTTCAGCACCAACAGAACTATCGCACCATAACGCCCAGGACATGTCAGAGCCTCCAAAGACTGATAGCCTCCTCTCCTGTCTGTTGATGTCTTTATAACTGACTGCTATATGAACACTCTCTCCACTCCATTCAACTTCAAAGTAACAAGGATCAGACAGACTCTCTCTACTCAACACACTAGAGTAAAGGGTAAATCTCTGTGGATGATCAGCATACGGTCGGTCTTGTCTTGTAAAAGTCGCCTTCCTGTAGTTCTCTGACAGGATGAGGCGTCTCATCACTGTGTTTGGGTCCAATGACAGAGGAGAGGAATCTGTGAGAAAAACACATGATAAAATACACAACTTATTAACCCATTCAAGACCGGGAACGCATCTGTGTCATATTGAAGATGTCTTTGGCTATTCAAAAATAGTAGATCTACAAGCTCGCAGCGCAGCAAGCTGCTATTTTTTTTTTATCATGAAAATGCTGATCTACAAGCTGTCAACAATGCGACGCGTCGTGAGCTTGTAGATCTGCTATTTTCGGAAAGAGATTTTCGTGTAGAGAGAGAAAAGGAGCAGAGCCCTGAGGAACCCCGGTCAACTGTTATAGAGGGTTTCAATGGTGGAAAAAGTACTCAAATTCTTTACTTAAGTAAAAGTATCAACACTGCAATATAGAAATACTATGTTACAAGTAAAAGTCCAGAATTCAAAATTTACTTGAGTAAAAGTACAAAAGTATTGGCATCAAAATGTACTTAAAGTACCAAAAGTAAAAGTACAAAAATGTTTGAAAATAGCAGATCTACAATATATATATATTTTTTAACTCAAATCTTTGCTTCTGGGGGGTCCCTGGAACAACACATTTTCAATACATATAATTTTGGGGGTCCTTGACATGAAAAAGTGTGAAGAACCACTGACATTATAGCAATATGCGTTTTTTCAACCAAAAAAACTGTTAGGATTTAGAAGACATTTGTAGAATCCCACAGAAGAAAAGATTTGAGTTAAAACATTTTAAATAGAAAATATATATTCAAAGATTTGCATTTTTTTTTAAGATTTTTCTTAAATAGCAGATCTACAAGCTCATAGCGCGGCACCGAGTGCCGCGCTATGAACTTGTAGATCTGCTATTTTTGAATAGCCTAAGTGATTGTGACACAGATGCGTTCCCGGTCTTAATGGGTTAAACACTTTGTACCTGATGACTGTATTCTGGACATGTTATTATACACCAACATGTTCACACATTAAAACTATAAATCATTTAAAACATTTTCACACAACTCCTCATGTGTGTTTTCAGTGGTTTTACGATAGAGGGCGCTGTTCTGCAGTCTGTGAATGATCACCAGGATCAGGTGATCACATTACATTATATTACATTATATTATATTACATTATATTACATAACATTACATTATATTACAGTCATTTAGCAGACACTTTTATCCAAAGACTTACAATAAGTGGTGCAGCTATAGATGATGTTTTAACTCAAAAATATATTTAAATATTTTCAAATAATAATAATAATAAATATTATTATTTGTATTATTAATTTCATGAATATAAAAATGTTAAAGTTAGTAGATCTACAAGCTCACACCGTAGGGGTCCTCAGAGTTACTACAGGGGGTCCGGGACCCCTAGGGGTCAGGGACCCCTAGGGGTCCTCAGAGTTACTACAGGGGGTCAGGGACCTCTAGGGGTCAGGGACCCCTAGTGGGTCTTCAGAGTTACTACAGGGGGTCAGGGACCCCTAGTGGGTCTTCAGAGTTACTACAGGGGGTCAGGGACCCCTAGTGGTCAGGGACCCCTAGTGGGTCTTCAGAGTTACTACAGGGGGTCAGGGACCCCTAGGGGTCCTCAGAGGTACTACAGGGGGTCAGGGACCCCTAGGGGTCCACAGAGGTACTACAGGGGGGGGGGGCTAAATGTGTGTGTGATATGTTTATATTTTATGAACATGAACCACTTGAACTCCAGCATCTCTATTCTGGTGGAACATTTGCTGAAAATAGCAGATCTACAAGCTCACAACGCCTCGTGCTGAGAGGCGTTGTGAGCTTGTAGATCTGCTATTTTTGGGGAAAAGGTTTGGTGTAGAGGGAAAGAAGAGCAGACCAAGTACAGAGCAAACAGTCAAGTTTACTAAGTATTGAGGGTTTAAAGGGTTAAATGTGTGAAAATACACTTTAACATGAATCCAACATTAACCCATTAAAGGGATAGTTCACCCAAAACATGACTAATTTGATGACCCCCATGAAGCCTTGAATTCATGGAGAGTTTAGTTTTTGTCACATTCCTGAGACAATAATTTGGTTAACCCTAACCCTACCGGTGGAAAGATGCTAATGTATCCGGTAGGAGACTCAAAGCAGACTCTTTGAGTCTCCTTTGAGTCTCCTACTGGAGAGACCACCGCTCATCAAATCATTGTCTCAGTAATGTGACAAAAACTAATCAAATCTCCATGAATTCAAGGCTTCATGGTGTGGGTAGAATTGATAGAAAATATGTTTTTTTGGGGTGAACTATTCCTTTAAGACCTGAGGCCGATTCTACAAATAACTTATAAATCACTAGTTCTCACACTTTCAACATTTTTTCAAACATTTTCAAAAATAGCAGATGTACAAGTTTTTTGTACAAGCCATAGGCTTTCTAGGGTTTTAAATCCTCTTAGCAGACCTTGTATTGAACTGTACTTTCCTGTGCTTTTTTTTTCAAACTGCTAATCACGTATTCAATCAATAAAAAAAAGAACTATTTATTGTAAATATAATCCACAGACACAATCATTATAAATCTGGCCACTCTATTTAGCATGTTATTATATGAAAAAAAATCACATTTATTTTTTCAATTGTAACAGCCGATCTACAAGCTCACAACCTGATGTATCACGCTGTGAGTTTAGCTACTTTTGCGTGACACTGTCATGATGAAGTATAAATTAGGTCATTCATTTATGAAAATACCCTGACAGAGATTAAATATGGAGATGCAAGGTTTCTGCCTACATTAACAACATGTAAATGAGTTTAAGTGTCTGTTCTGTTCTTCTGTCTCTCATCTTTCAGGAGGACATTAACGTGAGGAGGGATCTCCTAATTAAAGGACTCTGAATCCTGGAGACCTTGTGCAGGAGTTCATAGTAAGTGACTGACACTAGAGGTTTGTGCAAAACGAGACACACACACACACACACACACACACACTGTTCATTTTTATAGTTAATCGTAGTTTCTGCTTTGTGCAGAGTTAAGCTACGGTTACTAGGCCCAATGAAAGGGTAGGTCAGAGTGTGGAGGGTCTAAGCAAATTACTCAAACTGGTGTCTTTTAAGGTATTTTATTACTAATCACAATTACAAACATATAACTCTATTCTAATACTTAGGTTGTTAGTTAGTTAGACCTTTAGGTCAGTTAGTAGCCTTTAGATCAGTTAGGTAATTAAACCTTAGAGAGAAAACAAGCACAGAACATTTACAGTATTAAGGATATGACATTACACAATCATGAACCCATCAAACATACAATCATTACAATGTTCAATACTCACTATTAATCTCACACTCTTTCCAAATGATTCAGTGAGTCACTCCAGAACCCATATCCTAGAACGACCCACGGTTCAGTCACTTATTCGAATCTGAATCAGCTAGCTCCAAAGCAGGGAATTTATCAACTTCTTGAATTAGGTCCTCCTACAGGGAGTTTCTAGCAAACAGGAAGCTCTGATTACCCACAAAGCCTTGCGATTGCCTGCTGCTTCCTGTCACAGCAAAGCAGACTGGCACCTTTGCTATCTGTCCAGTCAACCATTTGGCTTTGTTCTCACACAAAGCCCTTGTCCCTTGTCTACAACCCTACCCCCGCCGGAATGTAGGGCTTCTTTGTTTAGAACCCCCAACTGGTAGTGGGGGTAGGAATTTATGACTTACAGAGACAGTGGCCTGCAACTGTCTACTTGGTTCCATCTAGACTTGACTTAATTAGAATATTTTGGTATATCCTAAAGAATTATAAAAGCACATTACTATGAACAATAATAATTCACTTTTCTCTAGCCCTATGGCTTGGATAATTGAACACACACACACACACACACACACACACACACACACACACACACACACACACACACACACACACACACACACACACCAGGGATTCCGTTAGCCAGTATTTACCGGCCATTGATAGATAAAATATTTAATTGGCCGTTAATTATAAACACCACCGGCCACCGTGGTCGTTTGGGAAAATGCGAATGGTGTGATAATTTTTTTAATAATTTCAGACTAAATTATGAACTTCCCCTCCAAATCTGGTAACTCTAGCTCTTACGGTTTCTGATAAAAAAAAAGTAGTTGAATTTGAGTTTTTTCACTTTTCCATTAAAGTGGATGGGGACATTTAATGCACTAATAAATCAATATCAATAAAACTATGCAACCAATCTCTTAGCAAATACAAGCACACGATTCCCGGTGAAGCCGGTCATTTTGACATATGGCACTAAATTGGGAAAAATAAACTGTGGGAGGAGATGCGGCTCAAAGTATTGTTTATCTAGAAGTGGAATAAAGTATCCCTAGAACTATAGTCTGGTTGCCCTGTTAGGGCAACCACACTAATGAGATGTAAAGCCCAAAATATATATTCATTTGTTTATACTGTGTGACGGTGTCGCGCAGGGCAAGTCTCTGGCGCAGGGTAACCGGAGGACTCGCCCCAAAACACCTTCGTCCCCATTTTCAGGCGGACCAGTGGTTCTTGTATTCTTGTATTTGTTTTACTGAGGATAAGGGTAGAAATAGGTTTAGGATTAGGTATAGTTTCACTGAGTTTAAGATTAGGAATAAGGTTAGGTTTTGCAATGTTTTGCTGAGGTTACGTTTAGGAATACCAGGTGAATACCGCCAGATTTTCCCCGGGGCGACCGGGCGTTTTGGTATTCGTCGCGCATCAGTTCACTCATGCCCACTTTATTCATTTCATTTTTGGCAAGTGACATCTCTGCATGATATAGTAGATCATATCATTTAGTTATCTATAAAAACAGGAACAGATTGCATCTGTGATAAAGTGGAAAGAAGCGCAGCTCTAACGTAACGATGTGTAATGATCAGTTGGTTGGTGCCTGTATGCAGTGCAAACACGCATGTGACGTTAATTATAATATATGGCCGGTAAATGTATTCTTTGGCCGATAAAATATAATCCTGTCGGCCATGGTGGCCGGCCCAAAAGATGCCTAGCTGATACCCTGACACACACACACACACACACACACACACACACACACACACACACACACACACACACACACACACACACACACACACACACACAAACACACACACACACACACACACACACACACACACTACGTCCGACTGCGTCATGTGAGCAGTCCTAGCCAATCAGCAACGATGACAGACAAACAAACTCGCAACATTGGACATTGGGGGCGTGGTGGAGGCGTGGAATTAAGCCAATTGTAATAATAGTTGTGACTTAAACACATACTGTCACTGCTAATTATTCTATCACTGTCCTTTGTAGTGACTCTCGATGATTGCTAATTATTTAACAACTAACGACTAAACTGTTGGCTGAGAAACATGGGCAACTAATGATTGCTTTAAATCCCATCATGGTCGTACTTTACCCCTGACTTAGTTGCACACCAGTGTCTCACCGAAAATAGCTGATCTACAAGCTCACAACATGTTGTGAGCTTGTAGTTTTTGATGCGAGACACAATACACAGCCAAGTCAAATCAGACTTTATTAAACCGCTCTGTATAGCTCTGAAAAAAAGCTAAAGTGACACAGCCTCAAAAAGCAAAGTGCATCTCAGTAACCACAGATGGATGGAATTCACAAGCTAATTGAGCTATATTACAGTCACAGCTCATGATATGACATGCACATGGGAAATGGAATGGAAATAAAGCCTCCCACCCTTTAAATATTGTATCTCGTTATAGTGATATTATTGTGTCCGCCAGGCCGAAAGGCATGGCGAGAGAGTATGTTTTACCCCCTGTCTGTCCGTCCGTCCGTCCGTCCGTCCGTCCGTCCGTGCCCAGCTAATCTCCGGCACCGTTGGCACGGTCGCTGCGAAACTGTGCACACACACTCCCTGGATGCCAATTCAGAACCTCTGCCCCAACTTTTTCACATGGGCCTGTTATAGCGCCACCAGGAGGCCGATTAGTGCAAAACCCATTTCAGTACACAGTATCTCTATAGTCATGTGATCAACACGGATCTGTCCGATTGTCCATATTCCATCCTCATTGGCTAAGGTTGGCTTCCAAAGTTTGCAGGATTGCTCCGTTTTGAACAAAATGCCTAAAATCACGAACGCAGCTTGCGATTTCTGTGAAATTTCACACGCACTTTCCCACTAGGCAGAGGAAAAAATGCCACGCTTTTCACATTGGCCTGTTATAGCGCCACCAGCAGGTCTAATTTAGCAAAACATATTTTTGGAACAAAATGCCTCAAATCATGAATGCAGTGTCTGATTGCCGTGAAAGGCCTAAGAATAAATGGCACCCTTTTCACATTGCCCTATTATAGCGCCACCAAGAGGCCACAATAACGTACCTGACCTGGCGGAGACCTGTGCTCCGAGGAGCACAGGTCTTTTCTTAGTTGTATTGTGAGTTATTGGTATCCCTACTGTATAAATGCACATTGAGAGAACCCTATGTTGAATGCTGGTCTCATGAATGCTTTTTGTTTTAACTAAATAATCCTTGTTGTTAACACTAGGATGTGGATGAGACACTTAATGAGGATGCCATTGAGAAGACCACCATGGGGATCTTCTCAATCTAAAACACTGGCAGTGATGAACTTGACGATGTCAGAAGGACGACTGATTAAACTCGGACTCTACTCGTAAAGTTTACTCAAAGAGTCTACCCACCCACTCAAGAATCTACAGACCGTCTACAAAGAGTCTACTCACAGACTACTCAGACTCTACTCACAGAGTCTTCTGTCTACAAAGACTGTATTCAGGCTCTACTTGAGTCTACAAAGAGTATACTGTCTACAAAGACTGTATTCAGGCTCTACTTGAGTCTACAGAGAGTCTACTGTCTACAAAGACTGTATTCAGACTCTCTACTTGAGTCTACAAAGAGTCTACTGTCTACAAAGACTGTATTCAGGCTCTACTTGAGTCTACAAAGAGTCTACTGTCTACAAAGACTGTATTCAGGCTCTACTTGAGTCTACAAAGAGTCTACTGTCTACAAAGACTGTATTCAGGCTCTACTTGAGTCTACAAAGAGTCTACTGTCTACAAAGACTGTATTCAGGCTCTACTTGAGTCTACAAAGAGTCTACTGTCTACAAAGACTGTATTCAGACTCTACTTGAGTCTACAAAGAGTCTACTGTCTACAAACACTGTATTCAGACTCTACTTGAGTCTACAAAGAGTCTACTGTCTACAAAGACTGTATTCAGGTTCTACTTGAGTCTACAAAGAGTCTACTGTCTACAAAGACTGTATTCAGGCTCTACTTGAGTCTACAAAGAGTCTACTGTCTACAAAGACTGTATTCAGGCTCTACTTGAGTCTACAAAGAGTCTACTGTCTACAAAGACTGTATTCAGACTCTACTTGAGTCTACAAAGAGTCTACTGTCTACAAACACTGTATTCAGACTCTACTTGAGTCTACAAAGAGTCTACTGTCTACAAAGACTGTATTCAGGCTCTCTACTTGAGTCTACAAAGAGTCTACTGTCTACAAAGACTGTATTCAGACTCTACTTGAGTCTACAAAGAGTCTACTGTCTACAAAGACTGTATTCAGGCTCTCTTGAGTCTACAAAGAGTCTACTGTCTACAAAGACTGTATTCAGGCTCTCTACTTGAGTCTACAAAGAGTCTATTCACAGTGTTCTCACAGACTCTACATACTTACTATACATAGACTCAACACACAGACTAAAAAACATTTCGGGTGGTGGATGTTTGCCGCAATAAGGCCAGTTTTATTACCCACCCAAAGACATTTTTAGGACTGTTTGTTGTTAGGACTGTTTGTTGTTCTGCCATTGCTCTGAATTTTGAAAAGTGTTTGTATGTTCTAGCAAGTTACAGAGGTGGCAAAACAAATTATAATATTGATATGCAATGTTTAAAAAGTAAGAAGGTCATATAATTGATAGTGTTTTAAAAGTGTTTTACAGTTTTTACACAATTGATTATGACTATTTTGTTTGCATTTGAAATAAAAAAATATATAAACTGTTTGAATTGTGTTGGACTAACATGATTACAACATATAATTGAAATAATAGAATAATGTTAAAATAACATGACTGAATCATGATTAAAACAGGTATAAATAACGTTTTTCAATTGCATTCGGTTAATGTGTTTAACCTAGACAACTGGATCGAGTGCTGCCAAAGCAAACGATTAATGTATAACCAATGTCCACTATTCAATCAGTTAGATCTAACAACTTATTTTTTTCAGTGTACAAGCTCACAACGCGTCGCATCATGCTGCAGAGCTTGTAGATCAGCTGTTTTCACTGCTTTGCCACAACACTCTTGTATGATGAATTAGGGCAGGGGTCCCCTGTTGAAGAACCTGAAGTAGGACTTTTTTTTTTAATGATTTAATTTAATTGATGTAAAGAAAAAAGACTATATGGAGACCACCACACACACACACACACACACACACACACACACACACACACACACACACACACACACACACACACACACACACACACACACACACACACACACACACACACACACACACACACACACACGTACTAACGTTTTAAAAAGTCCTTTCTGTTTGTGCTTCCAGGAGACACTGCTGGACCTGAAGCTTCGACAAGAGACGCTGCTGGACCTGAAGCTTCGATAGGAGACACTGCTGGACGTGATGCATTGACTGGAGACAAAGTAGACACAAGAAATCATTAACATGACTGAAGGATGACCTTAACTGAGGTTACATTTTAATCTACAATATATCATGATACAATTGTGCCTATTGTGTTCATTTTAAATATTCAACCATTTATGATTATTATGATGATTGGCTCATCATGGTGCCTTACCCACAGTGTGTGATGTGCCTGTGCTTAACTATAAACAAGGTTTGCATTAATCCATTTCTCACTAAGAAAGAAGTGTGTTTAGATGAACCAAGAATCATATCTAATATAACAATATTATATAGTCCACACTTCTTTGTGGTATTTGTCAATGAATATTTGCATGTAATAGGTAATAGGATTAATATCATTGCTCCTGTTACTTAGGATGGTTAAATGTATTAATATCACTGCTCCATTTAACCATCCTAAGTATCAGGAGCAGTGGGTGATATTAATACATTTAACCATCTGTCTACCAGAATGGAGGAGGACACCCATGGAGTGCGGAGTCAGTGTTTGCTAGGGTCTCACAGCAGACGCATGCTCCAAATAACTCCACACTTTGCACAAATATTGTTCAGTATTCTGGCTATAACAATAGCTGCTTTCCACACCGTTACTGTACTTGCACGATGTACAGTTTGTATAAAACTCCATTATTGCTTAAGCATTTTGGCCACTAGGTGGCCCTAGCACCGGAAGTGGTCTGGCACAATTTACGTCACCATTTTGGAGAACAGATCTACAACACGTCGGGACTCGACGCATTGTTAGCTTGAAGATCTGTTCTTTTTCCTCACGCTTCCAACGGCCTCCCCTTCTTAGCAGTGTTGGGACTGACACGTTACAAACCCAGCGTGTTACGTAGCGCAACTACTTTTTGCGTTAACTAATAACGTAACTAGTTACCTTTTCCCATTCAGTAACGCTGTTATAGTTACTGTGATTTAAATGGGTGCGTTACCTGTGTTACATTATGTGATACAACTGAACTGTTTCCCCTGCACATTAACATGGAAAAGTGAAAGTGGCAGAGAGGAGAGATGATTGGTTAACGTAGAGTAAAAGCACTGTTACGCCCCTATGTGGCCTCAAAACCCCAAAAAGGTTAGAACAGGAAGCAGAGCATTTAAGTTTCAGGCACCTCAGCTGTGGAACCTTCTCCCAGTCTCAGTCCGTGAAGCAGACACACTCTGCATATTTAAGACTAGATTAAAAACCTTTCTTTATGATAAAGCCTATAGCCGAAGTGTATAGATGTAGACAGATGCCAGGTGATTGTTGACCTACATTGTGATTTTAATTGTATAGTATAGTGTTTCTCAGTATTCAGTCACCCTATAGTCATCCTCTCTCCCCTCTACACATTATTGTTGTACTATATTATATAATCATATACTATCCTACACTATTATATTTGCTACTATTGTTATTGTTACTACTTGTATCTTTCTCTCCTCTGTCTCTCCCTCTCTCTCTTCTTTTCCCCCCGATACGGTCGAGGCAGAAGGCCCCCACCCTAGAGGTGGGGGCCTGACGTTTCTTCCAGTTAAGAGGGAGTTTTTCGTTTCGCCACTGTCGCAAAATTGCTTGCTCAGGGTGGGACTGTGGGGTCTCTGCTCTACATGTAAAGTGTCTTGTTGTTCAGGGTGGGACTGTGGGGTCTCTGCTCTACATGTAAAGTGTCTTGTTGCTCAGGGTGGGACTGTCGGGTCTCTGCTCTACATGTAAAGTGTCTTGTTGCTCAGGATGGGACTGTGGGGTCTCTGCTCTACATGTAAAGTGTCTTGTTGCTCAGGGTGGGACTGTCGGGTCTCTGCTCTACATGTAAAGTGTCTTGTTGCTCAGGGTGGGACTGTCGGGTCTCTGCTCAACATGTAAAGTGTCTTGTTGCTCAGGGTGGGACTGTCGGGTCTCTGCTCTGCATGTAAAGTGTCTTGTTGCTCAGGGTGGGACTGTCGGGTCTCTGCTCTGCATGTAAAGTGTCTTGTTGCTCAGGGTGGGACTGTCGGGTCTCTGCTCAACATGTAAAGTGTCTTGTTGCTCAGGGTGGGACTGTCGGGTCTCTGCTCTGCATGTAAAGTGTCTTGTTGCTCAGGGTGGGACTGTCGGGTCTCTGCTCTACATGTAAAGTGTCTTGTTGCTCAGGATGGGACTGTCGGGTCTCTGCTCAACATGTAAAGTGTCTTGTTGCTCAGGGTGGGACTGTCGGGTCTCTGCTCAACATGTAAAGTGTCTTGTTGCTCAGGGTGGGACTGTCGGGTCTCTGCTCAACATGTAAAGTGTCTTGTTGCTCAGGGTGGGACTGTCGGGTCTCTGCTCTGCATGTAAAGTGTCTTGTTGCTCAGGGTGGGACTGTCGGGTCTCTGCTCTGCATGTAAAGTGTCTTGTTGCTCAGGGTGGGACTGTCGGGTCTCTGCTCAACATGTAAAGTGTCTTGTTGCTCAGGGTGGGACTGTCGGGTCTCTGCTCTGCATGTAAAGTGTCTTGTTGCTCAGGGTGGGACTGTCGGGTCTCTGCTCTGCATGTAAAGTGTCTTGTTGCTCAGGGTGGGACTGTCGGGTCTCTGCTCTACATGTAAAGTGTCTTGTTGCTCAGGATGGGACTGTCGGGTCTCTGCTCAACATGTAAAGTGTCTTGTTGCTCAGGGTGGGACTGTCGGGTCTCTGCTCTACATGTAAAGTGTCTTGTTGCTCAGGGTGGGACTGTCGGGTCTCTGCTCTACATGTAAAGTGTCTTGTTGCTCAGGGTGGGACTGTCGGGTCTCTGCTCTGCATGTAAAGTGTCTTGTTGCTCAGGGTGGGACTGTCGGGTCTCTGCTCAACATGTAAAGTGTCTTGTTGCTCAGGGTGGGACTATCGGGTCTCTGCTCTGCATGTAAAGTGTCTTGTTGCTCAGGGTGGGACTGTCGGGTCTCTGCTCTACATGTAAAGTGTCTTGTTGCTCAGGGTGGGACTGTCGGGTCTCTGCTCTACATGTAAAGTGTGAGACAACTTGTTGTGATTTGACACTTTAATAAAATTGAATTGAATTGAATTGAATATTGTGTTTTAAACCTCTGAGTGTTTTCAGTGCCCTATTTGGTAATGGAGGGTGGAGTGGAGATTGGAGGAGTGGCATGGTGTCTGGAGACACACCTGGGCCTCATTCCTCAATCGGCCCAGCCAGAATAAAAGCCTGGGAGAAGCTCCTCTTCAATCCTTTTACCATCCGTCACATCCATGTGCTGAACCCTTTCTGTTATTTAGCTGGTGTTTGCTACTGTAGGTCTATAGGCTGTGTGCCATACCTTTTCTTGCTTAGTGCGTAAAGGTAACTTTAATACTGTGTGTTTAAAGTATAGACAATTCTTAGATAGGAAACGTAATCATATTCCAAACCTTTTTGCCTGAGTATATTAGAGAAGGGAAGCTTGTAGGGGTGTGCCGCCGTTTCCCCTTTTGACCCTGTTTTGCTTAGTTAGGGAGTCTAGATTGTACTTTTTGTTTTGGTGTAGATTAGGTTGTTTTCTTTTCAGGTAGGGTGGAGTATTTGGCTTTGGCCAATCTGTTTAATAATCCATTGTAAATTTAAGGTTGATCCTGTTAATAAATTGTACACTTTTTTCGTTACTCTGGTTTGTGATATTTTTTAGATAATAATGTTACCCCTTTATAGCCTTTAGACCATATAAGGTCGTAACAAGCACCAAGAAAAATACATGGGGCTCTAAGTCACCAAAGACCCCATTGTCTCTACCAGCGGCAGTGACTCAGATGGAGCTACTCCATCTAAACAGCCAAAAACATTTTTTTTAAATCACCACAGCATGTCATGCAGACTCAACTAAACAGATTGATTACTAGGTATGTTGTTGAGGACATGCTTCCCATCACAACGGTTGAGTCTGTTGCCTTCAGAGAACTAGTGTCTAACACATGGATTAAAAACATTTAATCTTACTCACCTGTCTGTTGGTTTGATGATGCAGTCTTTAGTCTCTCTAATTCAGCGTTCAGATCACGTATCTGCTGAGCTGCAATGACAGATATTTATACATTTTGATGAACCATCAACTGAACAAGTAAACTATAAACAAGATTTTTTATAATCAGTTTCTCACCAAGAAAGACATGTGTTTAGATGAACCAACAACAATCATATCTAAAATAATAATATAATATAGTCCATACTTTTTGGTATTTGTATATTTTCATACACAATGATGTTTAACCATCCTAACTATCAGGAACAGTGATATTAATACATTTAACCATCCTAACTATCAGGAGCAGTGATATTAATACATTTAACCATCCTAACTATCAGGAGCAGTGGGTGATATTAATACATTTAACCATCCTAACTATCAGGAGCAGTGATATTAATACATTTAACCATCCTAACTATCAGGAGCAGTGATATTAATACATTTAACCATCCTAACTATCAGGAGCAGTGATATTAATACATTTTACAGTTTGGATACATCAGTGTTTTATTCTGTCTCTGTAAACACATTCCTGTTCTTTGTTTGATGTCACTTGAGCCTTTGCGATGATAAAGTATTTTTTAATGTGAGATTAATGAGATAACATCTATAAGTACTACTCCTGTACCTGGCCTGTAGACCCGTTCGCAACTTGGTGTGAGGGGAGTTTCTCACTTGAACTGAGTCAATGGGTACCTAGACATGAAAAATCAAAGAGGTGCTCGTCCGCCATAGTGCCAGGAATGGCGCAATGGCCAAATCAAATATGGCCGCCATCGGCTATGATGAAAATCCAACTTTTTTGTTTCTGAGTGTATATGTACATGCAATACCTTCATTTTGACTAATTGTAGGGTGGGGAATTCATTTCTGATATTGTTATGACCATTTTGGGTGATTATGACCTTGGAAGGTCATGGTCAAGGTCATTTTGCTATTCCGAAGACCTTGCCTTAACTTGGCCATTGTTAGGACTAAAAACAGGTGCATTAAGTCTAATTCAACTAATTCTGACATGTATAATTCATTTCTGATATTGTTTTGACCATTAAGGATCATCTTGTCATTGAAATGGCGATATGGTGCGATGAAGGCGTGTTCGCCCCAGCTGTAGATATTTACCTGCACGAGACAGAACAGTTCAAGGATCTCTTCCTCTGCATGGGCCCTTTCCATTGGACTCGTGTTCTGCTCAGATGCCAGGGAAAACTGCTTCGAGGTTCTGGTCCGGATGACGCACTGGTTGAGTGTGCCGTGTTTGGACCTGATAGAGTCAGTGTTAAACGGCAGCCATTATGTCCGGGCTCTCACTGGGATGCTGATTGTGGAGGATGTGATCAGGTCACTCCAGTGGGAGATGTTCTAGCACAACAAGGACAAAGCTGCATATCCAGTGCTAGCACAGGTAGAGGCACTGCACTCTACGCTGGCTACAAATCAACATTGCCCAGAGCAGTTTGAGGCCCTAATTGGACAAGTAGAGAAGTTGAATCAGGACTTTCTGGAGTTTGAGAAGGAGTGTGAGGCCAAGTCAGAGCTCTGCCAATTTTTTGGAGTTTGGCTGGAGTTGGTGGCCGTCATCAAGAATGCTGTAGTCTCTGAAAGAGAAGGAAACTGGAATCTACATGCTGCTACTGTCGAGGACTCTATGCCGATCTTTGCAGAATGTGACGCCATAAACTACCTGCGTCATGGCTCATGGTATCTTGAACAAATCAAGGTGCTAGAGTTCACACATCCTGAGCTCTACCGGCGCTTTTCTATAGGCCAATGGGTTGATAAGGATCGCCAAGGCTGGTTCTGTGCTGTAGGAGGTGACATGAAGGTCGAGCAGACCATTCAGCGAGTGTCGAAGGGTCCTGGAGGTCACTATGTAGTAGGAGCCACACACAATGCAAATGCTGTGGCAGAGTTCGAGCTCTTGTTCCACGAGATTGGGTCGATCACCAATGTCCTCAACCTTCTCACCAACAACCACACCATGAAACAGACAGAATGCCATCTCCAGCATGCACTGAGCATCACTCGCCGCCTTACATTCAACCAGAATGTGGCGAAGCTGCTGGACTTCGTGCTAGAGCAGCAGAACCCATACTCAATAACGGTCAATGTGCCTGTGCCACTGCACAATCTGCTCACAAAGCAGGCTGTTGACAGAAGGGTCGCTCCACGCTTGCTCAACTGTCTCAGAAATGGGGAACGTGTCTACTGTTCATACAGGCAGGAGAGGTTAGTCGAGAAGACCAAGAAAATTAACACAACCATATCATAGAGGAATCTACCTCAATTCAACGAGCAACCACAGAAGACACCAACAACCATTATGAAAGAGCAGAAGTTGGTCTCACCCAAAGACATGGCTGAGGTACATAGGAGTGTGGACATTGCTAAGGAGCGGGGCATGAACATCCGGCAGGTACTTACCCATGATGTGCTTCCAGCATCTCCCGTTTGATGGTGACCTTCCGGCTCATGTCAACAAGTCAAAACTTGTCAGTGAGATTGAGCCTGGAGCCTGGTCTACTCTTGCCACTCACGTTGTGGTAGACTTCATGTCCAAGATGCGGCAGATGCCACTAGGACGATTCCCTACTTTAGGTGCTGTCATCAACGCCATCATCAGCTCAACATTATCCCTCTGCCAAGAGCCAGAGTTCATGCATCTCGTGCTTGATTCCTACATTGAGAGGTCTCTAAACTAAAGGAAGGGGAGCGCATGCGGCGTACAGACTCAACAGGCATCAACATCATTGGCATGAACAGAGACACACCCATCCCTCAGCAGATGGAAGTACAATTCACAATACAAGGTTTCAGTCATTCAGTCGGACTTCACTGTATAGGCTACTAGGGATCGGGCACAGTGACGAGTCACCATTAACTCCGCCCACTTTCGACGCCATCTTACATGACCAGTTTGATGCTCTGCTACATCACTCTGTAGTCCTATGCTTGTTGACAAACTTTGGTAAACTTTTACACCTAATACTACAAAAAGTATTGGAATAACACTTTACTTTTTGTACTTTATATATACCAAATAAAAGTCCAAATCAAATTAAAAGTCAAATTCCTTCTCAGTTGGCATTGTTTAACCCTCCTTGAATATCTATTATTGTGATTTTGGGGCAACATTTCAGGCAATGTTGAGGCAATTATGTATGTGAGCAAAGTACAGCACCATATTCAATCACACTCACACATGATTGCTGTGTGTGTGTTTCATAGTTTCATGTTTCATAGTGTGGAGAATTGCAGGCCTCAATACAGAGAAGCATTACACAAATGGAATACTGTGATTAGGGGTATGTCTAAAGAAGTCTCATTTGCAATAAAACTGTACTAGATCTCTCCATACAACCACTGGTTATTGTTTAATAGCATCTTAGGCTATGCAGTAACAGCTTATTTGACATAAATGTATGTTTTTTTTCTAAATGAGGGAAAGTAGAGGAGTCCTCACTACAAAAGTACAATTTCCGCCTAAACTAAAGGTATGTTTAAAGGACTATATTTCAGTATTTCTTTATGTAAATTACATTCTGACTCTTTGGTGATGTAGGGTAGACACCTGGTTCATACCTCAGCAAATTTGATGAAGATAAGAGTGAGCATTCTCAAGTTATAGCATTTTTGGTCACCTTTGCCCTATTCGGATTTGCCTTTTTTAGAGATTGGGGTAGTTCTAAAGAATAGCCCAAAAAACTAATTTTGCCCCAAAAATAAAATTTCACAACAATCCATTTCATTAATGGGAGACCCTAAAGATAAGAAAAAACATGGTTGTGTTTTGTTCTAACTCGGGTGGGGGTATCTCAAAATCTGAGGGCCTCTGCTACAGGACTGTTGTTATAGTGATCATCCAAGATGGCCACCGGGACTAGTCCTTCTGGGCCTGGCCACGCCTTTCGCCCGATCCCTATAGTTGCCTTTTCATAAATTATATATTTTTGTACTTAAGCTGTCGTGAAAGTTTATAATATTTAGAGAAATTTAAAGTTTCAAATACAAAAGTATTAGTAGTTGTGAAGGTTAGCAAACTGGACATTTAGACTGAATGTTTCCTGTATCCTCATCTTGCACTAATGCACACAAGTGTTTCACCAGGTTTTATTTGTGTTGTTTCTCATAAGCGTACATCCGTTGTCCGTCAACAACACAGCAGTCTGTGCCTTGACCATGGCCTTGACGCGCTGAGCGCTCAGTGCTTTGACCGCAACCCTATATTTATGCACGACCAGTACAAACATTGTCGCATAGTTGATGACGTCTGTGTCCACAGAAGAAACACTATGTGCATGCCGCCACCTGTAGGATCGGGGGTGTATATGCATGTGTTCTCTGGTGCGATAGGATCTATGACCAATGTGAATGCAGGCCAGCATTCGTTCTGGGAAACGTTTAGAATGAAAACGGATCCAGTGTGAAGCCGCCCTAAGTGTCTTGTTCAACAGCCCCTCCTACTGGTAGAGATATAAAAGATCCTTCCCAGCAAGCCCAGAGAATAGAGCCCTGCACCGGCCCAAACCTCCTGCTCTAGTCTCTAGTTTTAGTAAAGTCCTGACCCTTGTTGTTCTATGATGCTCTAGAATTCATTCACTATTTCACTTAAACATGTATAGCTTATATTGCCTATCATGATATAATTGTGCCTATTGTAGTTGTGCTTCATCTCATTTTATGCATATCATTTATGATTATTATGATGATTGGCTCATTTTGGTTCCCCTGTGGGAACATGGGCCCTGTTTTCGCCGGTGCCTTACCCATTATCCCTAAACTTCTTTGCCATTTTTTACTATTTTTAAAAACATTTTCACATAGTTCAAATAGCCAATCTACAAACTCACAACGTGTCGATGTAGAACGGCTAGTTGAACTATTAGAAAATGTTTTTAAAAATTGTAAAACATGGCAAAGAAGTTTAGGGATAATGGGTAAGGCACCGGCGAAAATATGGCCCATGGTGCCTTACCCACAGTGTGTGATGTGCATGTGCTTAGCAGTGGCCCTGAGTATATCTACTCTCTAAAAGACAACTATTCATCAGATTACTAATGTCTGACACATGGATTAAAAAACATTTCATCTTACTCACCTGTCTGTTCGTTTGATGCAGTCTTTAGTTTCTCAAATTCAGCCTTCAGATCACGCATCTGCTGAGCTGCAATGACAGATATTTATACATTTTGATGAACCATCAACAGAGCAAGTAAACTATAGACTTTTTTTTAGGTTTTTAATAATCAATTTCTCACCAAGAAGTGGGTTTTCAGTGGTGGCACCTTTTTCTGTCAGAACATACAGAGATAACATAATGTAAGTTTAGATGAACCACACAGACAGTCAAAGAATCATATCCTCTCTATATCTTTATCTTGTATTTATTGTAATAATGTTGTATTGAAGTAAATAAATATAAATATTTACTTAAACTCTACACATTATAGTCGAGTATTATAATACTACAATAATTACTAGGCACTGGCAGACATTTTAATAACACATCCTATGCATCCCATGTTAGTTCTCATGGTTGTAAAACATAATCATTTCATAATGCTTTATAATCATTGTTATAATACATGTATTCTGATCCCAGTTTAAAACATCACTGTTGATGTTCTTTTCTGTAATATCTTTCATAATTTGTAACCATAAAAAACAATACAGAATGTCTGGTATGACCTCTTTATATAATAGTCTATTATCTACCACTGATGATGAAGATGGTCACATGACCGAAACGATTGCTGCACTTTACACTTGGAGCACTTTATTGAGCATGGAAAATAAACATACATACAGTATATTTTATTAGTCTCTACAGAGTTTTCCTTAAACTTTTGGTGGAGTGCGAGTCTTTTTTCCACACTTTTTCCTTTATGTTTTTGACACTATACCACACCTGCAATCAACCCTGAACTAAGGACAGACAAGGGCGACTAAAATGTATGTATCCTCTCTACATACCTGTTGGTGTGTTTTCAAACCTCGCCATTAGATCAAACCTGTTGACCTTCCTCATGAGAGTTGCCATAAGCAGAGTTTCTTTTCCGGGATAATTCTGCACGATCTGGTCGACGATCTCCTCGTTCTCAGCATTCTGCAGAGCGTTCTTTGTCAGCGGCTGGAGACCTTCGACATTGCCAGGCTGTTGCAGAAGCCACTTGAACCTCTTGGACTCCTTATCAAGCAGATCATCCAGAGCCTTCACGATACGATCCTTAAGTGTCTCCATGTTGGATTCCTACAAACACATGATGTAAACATGTCAGCGTCATTCTCTTAATGCTTTGGATGTGAAGAGATTGAACACAAGCTGTAGTTGAAGTTCTGTACATCAAGGAATACACATTAATGAATGTGAATGAATGAATACACATGAATGTACATTTCTGTATACCATAGTTCTACAAATGAATTAATTTATATACATCACATATAGACACATGCTGTAGACCAGTGAAAGCAAAGCCATATAGAATGTAGTATCAGAATAATAATGTTACAAGCTCACAACGCGATGCAACACGTTGTAGCTTGTAGATCTGCTATTTTCAAAAAATCTTGAAACATTCTAACAACACAAATCTGGTACGGGGCTCCCTGGCAAAACATCTTCAGATGAGGGTTACTAGGGACAAATAGAAGATATTAATTTGGGGGTCCATGACATGAAAATATTTGAGAACTACTGGTTTAAATAATTTAAAAAAGGGCCCAACGTTGCTTATAACAAGCAGACATGGCAACGCTGCTCTGCACTGTGGCTCACAGCCTGTGTGAGCAGCGTTGCCAGCGTAGCGTTGGTTTTGTGAGAGAAACAAGCAGGTCTATGAAAACGAGCCCAAAAGAACATGAGGCCACATGAGCACATCAACCTATATGCATCGTATATTTGAAAATAGACAATCTAAAGCTCACAACACGTCACATGGCGACGCGTTGTGAGCTTATAGATCTGCTATTTTCCAAAGAATGTATATCGAAAGTAAAATAGTGTAATATTTTGAACAGAATCAATTGTTTCATGGTCATGATTCACAGCATCCTGGATGGCTTGGTTCCAGGCTTTCCAGGCAGAAATCACTAAAAAGGGCTTTCGATCTTTGGCACCTCAAAATGGCCGCCACTGCTATGCCCTATATCAGCGGCAACCGACCTTTTCAAGCCCATGAGCACTTTTTATTCCAATGTGTAAGCCCAGATCTACCACTATAATATGTTCCATAAAAACACCATGAGTAAAACATCATATTTACTTTTGCACATTTTTTTTTTTGCACATGGTTTTGGGGGGGTCCCCAGATGACAATTTAAGGACTTTTAAGACCTTTTAAATACCTTAATATCATTTTAAAAAGAAAGAAAGAAAAGAAAGAAGACCATCACTGCATCAAAAGTAATCAACAAACTACACTATAGGCCTAACCGGTCAAACATTTGGCAAATTGTTAAATAATATAAGAAAGAGGCAAACATTGTGTGAAAATAGCTGATCTACAAGCTCACAACGCCTCGCAATCGGCTATTTTCACAATTTATCTGTGGAACCGAGTCAAACTAAATGCAATCTGGGAACCCATCGCCAAATGAAAAGGAAAAACAGCGCCCTCTGCTGTTTTTTACTAATCTGTTCTTGAGAGATTAAACTAAATGTAACGCCTCAGCTCCTACCATTCCAAGTGCTTGTCAGGGTGGGGGGTCCCCAGTTCAAATATGATTATTTTAGGGGGTCCCCAGTTCAAATATGATTTTGTTTTAGGGGGATGCATCCTGAAAAGGTTGAGAACCACTGGACTAAACTACATAGACTATGGCTTACAATAAACTCCAAACCGACATGAGCCTGTAAAATGATATGTCTGAAATAAAGACAACGTTTTACAACCACTATTGCATCATGTTCAGTTACATATACCAAACAATTTGAGATTGTTTGGTAAAAAAAAAAGACATCTGGTATTTGTTGTTGTTGTTGTTGTTATGATGAGTCATCAAACGACAAGTTGACTTGCATAAGTCAGAAGTCATTAATGCCCTATGATATGTTATAGTATTTCCTGTCATTCTCAGTGTACGGCCTTGCTTTTTCCTCATGTGCTTTAAATTATGCCAACAATATGCATGTGTCATAATTCCTAGTATAAGTAGTTGTAGTTTATCATTTTGTGGTAGGGGGGGGGGGGGGGGGGGGGCTCGTCAATGACTCAAGCCCAGGGACCCCACAACCCTAAATGCGGCCCTGTTTGTACACTCTCAGAGTTACAGACCTGTAAGGGTCCATTTGGTTCTATTTGTACACTCTCAGAGTTACAGACCTGTAAGGGTCCATTTGGTTCCATTTGTACACTCTCAGAGTTACAGACCTGTAAGGGTCCATTTGGTTCCATGTGTACACTCTCAGAGTTACAGACCTGTAAGGGTCCATTTGGTTCCATTTGTACACTCTCAGAGTTACAGACCTGTAAGGGTCCATTTGGTTCCATTTGTACACTCTCAGAGTTACAGACCTGTAAGGGTCCATTTGGAACCCCCTCAAGAACGACCCACTTTGAGAAGGACTACAATACATTTAAGGCTGTAGTGTTTACAGTAATATTATTGTCATTTTCTATGTCTATGGAAACAATAGAATGTTGACAGAAATGTCCTCCAGCACAAGGACACAATGTAGTACAGCTGTATTTATTGTCAAATGAAACACCATGTGTCACCTTCTTAAAGTCATGGCCCAAGTCTATTGTGGGGGATATTTGTTTTTGTCTTTTCTTTTCTTTTTTCTCTCCCATTCATTTCACTTCATTAATTAATTATTTTAAATACATACAAATAAGACAAACCCATCAGGTGCCCACAGGGGGGAGGAACAATATAAAATTCCATGGTTCCCAATAGAAGTGAATGCAGATGAGACATGGGGAGCAGTCATGGAGAATAGTAGAAAACATCATTTATTCTCTCTACTCCTCCTCCCTTCATCTCTTCATTTCTCATTCCATGATTTTCTATTTCTAATGCATTATGTTTGTTAGAAACGTTATAATACACATATATACATATATTTACAGAACATTATAATGTTTGTCTCCCATTTTTGTTTGTTTAAGAACAAAAAAAAACTTACTGTAGCACATTATTGTATTGTCTGTTTTCATCTGTTTCATATATAACTTACTGTAGCACATTATTGTATTGTCTGTTTTCATCTGTTTCATATATAACTTACTGTAGAACATTATTGTATTGTCTGTTTCTTACCTCACACGTCCTGATGAGTGTCTGTAGAAAGTCAAGGTTAAATGTTGAATGTCTGCAGTCACACAGTGTCACAGTGTCAGGTACAAGCTGATAATTGATAATAATTTTTTTTATTTTATTACCAGGTTATAGTTAGTCACTCAGTGTCAGGTACAAGCTGATACTTGATAATAAAAAATATATCTTTTAATTACCAGGTTATATAATCTGTCCTCCACACCCAGACCAAGGTTCAAGTTAACTCTTTATTGTTCTCTTATCTTGTTATATTTATGTACAGGTGCATAAGAGTACAACTTATTTTAGTTCTGCTTCCTTCTGACATTGCAGCAGCATAATAATAGTAAAGAAAAATGAGTTTGAGTGCGTGTGCGTGTGCGTGTGTGCATGCGACAGACACGGAGAGAGGGGGAGAGAGAGAGAGAGAGAGGGGGAGAGAGAGAGAGAGAGAGAGAGAGAGAGAGAGAGAGAGAGAGAGAGAGAGAGAGAGAGAGAGAGAGAGAGAGAGAGAGAGAGAGAGAGAGGGGGAAGAGAGAACGGGTGAGTGTAATGCACATTGTCCTTTGATAAAGGTGCTATATAAATGGACCATTTACAGCGTGTGTGTGTGTGTGTGTGTGTGTGTGTGTGTGTGTGTGTGTGTGTGTGTGTGTGTGTGTGTGTGTGTTATAGTGCTGTCACGCAGTGTCAGATACAAGTTGATAATAAATAATAATACCTTGTTGACCCGAGCAGGGACAGACAGACAGACAGACAGACAGACAGACAGACAGACAGACATGTCACAACACAGAAAGAATGTTTATGAAGAAACAAGACAGCAGGCCTACAATGATGACTAGATATTATTCATTCTACATGTATTTATGTATCATCCTGATAGGCTGTAAGGACTCTAAATGGTATGAGAGGAATGAAGATGAGACCTTCATTCATGACACTTTACATCACTTTTAAAACTCTTCCTGTCCTTTAGTGCTAAAGGCTATGATTGTTGACTATTATTTATATTATATTATGTTTGTTTTGATTGGTTTAATTAGGGATTAGGGATGTACTGCTCATGATTTTTCTATCACATATTATGAACTCGTTTTTCATGTATAAAGTGCTCTAACATGTTATGGCCTAATCACTTTCATTCAAGCATAAACGTCTTAACTGAAAATAATTAATGAGGACTATCCTACCTATCGTGAGAATGTTCAGTTTTCATAACAAAACATTGCAGTGAATTAAAACTTTAGAATTGTGCTGCATATTCAAGTTTCAACAGACTTCAACAGATACAAGCAGCAACATGTTGTTGGGACTATAGTCCCGCAGATTGTTCTACATATAATGAAGAAGAAATGTAAAGTTTAAGCAAGAAAATAAAATAGACAATAAAAAGATAATATAGCCTACAGATATACAGTTATAGGACTTAGAGGATAACATCACAGCTGAGAAGGGCACTTTACATAGGTTACACACAGTAAAAACCTCAGAGTTAAATTAACACTGAGGTTAATGAGAGTGTACCAGTGTACACTCTCAGGGGAGACGCGATACTATTGAGAAACTGTAGAACAGCCGTTGTAAATCACACATCATTAGATTCTCTGCTTTGACTTTTTATGACTGAATGACTTTATGATCTCAACCAGCCTCACTCTGTCCCTCAGAGGTAAAAGGAACAGCAGTAGCGTTAGCATGTAGCTAACGCAGCATCACAGAGTGTACATGAACGAGCGAGCAGCGGCCATGTGCGCTGAGGTCTGGAGCAAAGCACAGAGACAGCACACGGTCTTTGATACAATATGATATCGGGTGCAGTCACAAAACGCTATGTTTTAACCGGCACGATTTAACTGAAATCTTTACAAAACGCAGTACTACAGGAAAATAATGTGAAATTATTAGATTAGGTTAATGATTTTATTTTCGAGGCATTATTTTCACTGGCCCCACCAGGCAAGTGTCTGGTAGGTTCTGCTGACGGTTTAAAAAGTACATCCGGGCCATTTATAATGTCGACCCCTGACCTTTGTTCCAACCCAACTCCCATGGGAAACTTTGCGGGAGTAAAAAATAATTACTCCTGGGCATAAAATTGGCCACGCCTACTTTTCAGGGGGCATATCCATCAAATCATGGTGGCCGTAATTGTCACTTATTTATCTTTGTGGTGGTATGTTTTAATTCTGAGGTTCTTAGAAAGTCAAATAAAGATATCTCCATTTACTTCTGTTGCGTTTAGTTTGTGTAATTTGCATAATGAGCTAATTATTGGCAGAAAACTGGAAATCGCTATAATTTTGCTTCTGATTAACAAGTCCATGTTTGTGATGTCCATAAATTTATCTATTACCATGGTGCAACCTCTCCTCATTAGTATAATTTGCATTAATTGTGCAAATATTTGTGAAAATGTGTGCACATGTTTGAGTATATATATATATATACATTTTAAAGCAAACATTTTTAACTCCAATCTTTAGTATTTTGAGATTAGGGGTCCACGGCCAAATACATACAGTTTTGGGGGTCCTTGACATGAAAAGGTTTTGAGCACCACTGATATAGAAACAACAAGTTTTCTAAGAAAACTAAGACATTTTGTAGAATGGGCTTTAATGTCTTAATGTGTTAATAAGGTCCCTCTCATGCTGACCACTTCACAACCAGACAAAGAGTATAGAGAGATCCATCCAAGAGAGGGGAGCACATTACACCAGTCCTTGCGGCCCTTCATTGATTACCTGTGAGTTTTAGAATATGCTCCTGCATATATATGTGATCTTTTAACTCCTTATAAGCCAGGCCGCTGCCTGAGATCATCCAGCAGGGCCTTACTGATGGTACCAAAGTCTGGCCTTGTCACAAAGGGCGACCAGGCTTTAGCCGTTCGGGCCCCTCGGCTGTGGAACTCACTGCCTGGGGCCCTCAGGCTGTGGAACTCACAGCCTGAGGCCCTCAGGCTGTGGAACTCACTGCCTGGGGCCCTCAGGCTGTGGAACTCACTGCCTGGGGCCCTCAGGCTGTGGAACTCACTGCCTGGGGCCCTCAGGCTGTGGAACTCACTGCCTGGGGGCCCCAGGCTGTGGAACTCACTGCCTGGGGGCCTCAGGCTGTGGAACTCACTGCCTGGGGCCCTCAGGCTGTGGAACTCACTGCCTGGGGCCCTCAGGCTGTGGAACTCACTGCCTGGGGCCCTCAGGCTGTGGAACTCACTGCCTGGGGCCCTCAGGCTGTGGAACTCACTGCCTGGGGGCCTCAGGCTGTGGAACTCACTGCCTGGGGGCCTCAGGCAGGCAAACTCAGTGTCCATCTCTTCTAAAAACTCACCTCTATCGCACAGCTTTTTCCTAGATTATGAACGGTTGTACTATTTATGAAATTAATGTCTGATTGTATTTTTTTAACTGTTGTTATTGTAAAGCACTTTGTAACTTGTTTTTGATTATTATTGTGGGATCGCTTCAGCGATCACACTAATGTTATCTTCATTAGTTATTATTATTATTATTCCGCCCGTTTTTGGATTGGTCAAGCTTCACGTGACATCACAATATGTAATATAAATAGGTAAGACAGAATTAATCAGGAACAGTACTTTCTAGTGTGATACTATCAACATTCATCCTTAGCGATCCCACACTGTTTCTTCAGGAACAGTACTTTCTAGTTATTATTATTATTACTAGACCATACCCGGTGAAGTGCGTAGGCGAAAGTAGTTGCAAACGTGGGGTTATTGCGCGTCCTGTCACCCGTCGCGCCGCCACCCCCCCACCACCGTCGCGCGTCCCGTTATAGGAGGATTATGTAGTGCATGACCACTACAATCTCACATCTTTACTGAAGGAGGCCACACTAAAGAGATTCCATCTTTACTGAAGGAGACCACACTAAAGAGATTCCATCTTTACTGAAGGAGACCACACTAAAGAGATTCCATCTTTACTGAAGGAGACCACACTAAAGAGATTCCATCTTTACTGAAGGAGACCACACTAAAGAGATTCCATCTTTACTGAAGGAGGCCACACTAAAGAGATTCCATCTTTACTGAAGGAGACCACACTAAAGAGATTCCATCTTTACTGAAGGAGACCACACTAAAGAGATTCCATACCAAAATGTGGAGGATGACACACCATTAGGGAAAGTTTCAGCAAAACAGTTCCTGTCAAACAGCATGAAAGATGAGCTGAGTGTGAAGAAAGCCTCCAACTCTTTCAAGGGAAACCTCACGTTTTCATGGTCACTTCAAGGCAGGATGTAAAGCTGCAATTAGGAACATTTTGGAATGCTTATCTTTATGATTGCTTGTGTCCACCACTGTGTCTTAACTTCCAATGTGCATACAGTATTTCAAAGAATAGTGAAAAGTTAGTTTTATTGTACCATAATCTATGTCATATTTTGAGCATTAGAAACATATTGGAATGCTCAGATGTTTTGATAAAATGTATCTAGAACACTCTAATTAGCTTACTGCAAATATGGCCACTATGTTATGAAAACAACCAATGTATCTTACAATGGAATTTTATTGAAACAATAGAATAATAAACAGCTACAGCCAGTACAGTATGTGTAACAATGCTCAGCATAAAATGTAATACTAGTCAAAGGTCTATGGACTTTGAACAATATGATTATATCAAAATGTTTATTGCTAGGCAACAAATGGTTGCTAGGAATGTGTCTTGGTGTTACAACAACAGCAACAGAACAGCACTGCAATAACTCACACACACACACACACACACACACACACACACACACACGCACGCACACACACACACACGCACGCACGCACGCACGCACACACGCACACACACACACGCACACACGTAAGCAACTCGTAACTTGGGGTCTAAACATACAAACATTTAATAGTGAAACAGCTCTCTTGTAGATCTGCTATTTTCACTATTTCTTAAAACCTTTTTTTTCTTCTTTTTAGAGGATTTTAGAAAAAAAACATAGTATTTCGTTTTTATGTTTGTATTTTCTTGAACATATTCTGGAAAATGTTGCTTTTTTTTGTTTAATCTAATCACGACCCATAAAAAAAGCCGTCCCGCGACCCAAAAAAAAAAGGGTCTCGACCCACTGTTTGGGAAACAACTGATGTGGTCTCCCGCCATTGGTTCATTCTGCGACCTCGGTGGCCAGCTGCTCCAATCGGAGCATCTCGTTGGGCTGCTGCTCCGTCAGGTCGGCGCTCAGGGTCCAGACATGGAGGCCTCCGTGTGTTTGGCCCAGCGCCAGGAGGCCAGGCTCTCTGTGGTTGAAGGCCAGACAGGTGGCCGGACCCCCCCCACCTCCCCCCACCTCTATGGAGGCCACCGGCCGGCCGGACCTCCTGCCCAGGTCAAACAGCTGCACCGCACCTTCAGGACACAAAGGATTGATTTGATTTAGTACTTCTACTACTCTATATATTTACATAGTCACTACAGAGGGGCCACACTGCATATACTGTCGGGCTGACAACTCTTATCTCCATAACTTTTTAAAATTAATGCCGTACGTCGCCATTCTATGTCACACAAAAGTAGCAAAAATAGCCGATCTACAAGCTCAAAACGCGTCGCAGTGCGACGCGTTTTGAGCTTGTAGATCTGCTATTTTTGCATTTTTTGAATTGGAATTTTGAATTTTTGGTTATTTTTTAATTGGAATCCTGAACATTTTTATTTAATTTCAAATGTCATTTAGTTATACTTATGTTAACTTTATGAACTTAAATACAAATACATTGGACATAAAAAAGACAATACAATTTTTATACTAGTCATTAAAGTAATACTAGGTAACGTTTTCAACAAAACTAAAGTTAAATTGTATATCTTTTGTGAGTGGCAAAAGTTTCACAACACCCACTCCATGAATTTCACCCCCGGAAGCCTTTTATTTATATATTTTCTATTGAACGTGGACGGGGGGGACTTTCCCGGGAAAATGACGTCATCTGGCCGGAAAACGGAGGTGGAAATGCACTGGTTTCCTGTTTGGCCAGGAACTACCGCAACGGTTTCCTGTTTGGCCAGGAACTACCGCGCTAATAACAAAAAGGAACCTCACGCTGATTTTAAGAGAATGTAGGATTGGAAGATCGAAAAAGAACAGAAAAAGAAAGCACAGCTCATGGTAACTAATGCTCCACTGGCTAAGAGAAACGATCCGTAGATAGTATAAAACAATTAAAAGATCGCTTTTTGAAACGCTTCCGGCTTCCGGTGAAAACGAATGGAATTCTGGGTAATCGAGGACTAAGGAAATTGTATGCAGTGACGGTAGTGACCAGCAGAGGTTGCTAAAAATCGTTATTTGTGATTCTGCATTGTACAACTTTAAGCTACTAATATAGACTGAAGTCATTAAAGCGGGTCATGTTTGCATGTTTAGAATCATAACAGCTGAAATCAATAATATATCATTATTCTGATATTAACCTGTGGGCCGCGTTAAGTGAAGGTGGGGGCCGCATGTGGCCCCCGGGCCGCCAGTTGCCCATGTATGATTTAATACTTTATTAACACCTTGGATCAGGATACAAAGGATCCATTTCATACTTTATCAAGCAAATTATTAATTAAAACAGCACGGCAGTACAGTTGCTGTTGTTGTCTCCATTGTGGTCCTATGTACTCAATTAATCATCAAGACATACAATACATATATTATCTTCAATAAAACCAAGAGCAACAAGAGGGATTCAGAACAATGTATTATTTTGTGCTTTGGTTTTAACCTTCAATTCATTCAATGGACTTCAAACTGGATTTAAATGACTTGAACCCTAACCCTGAACCGCTGATACAAGACAGCTACCGCCCACTGGATTTATTATTATTATTCATTCTATGTAAACCATACAGATGGTTGTACATCATTCTCTGTAAACCCAACAGGGCTTGACATTAACTTTTTGATTCAGCTTTTAATCTGGTTGTCCTTAATTGTTAATTACATGACTCCCAGACAAGCCTTAATGTGGAGCCTGTGCTACAGATGGTTGTGTATGAACATCCCAGTAGATCAGCAGTTCCTGAAATACTAAGACCAGCCCATAAAATAATGTCTTCTCCATTCATTCTGATGTTCAGCTTTAACTGCAGCAGATCCTCTTGAACATCATGTCTACAGGCCTGAATGCACTGAGTTGCTGCCATGATTGACTGAGTAGAAAGTTACGTTATCGTTCAGTTGGACATAAAGTGGCCACTGAGTGTATATACTGTATACATGAAATTAAACCAATTAGTGTGATTAACCGTGGCAGTGCTACAACAGTACATAACACATGTACCTTGTCCTATAACAGTACATAAAACTTTATTTTTGTTTTTTTGTTTTTCAAAATTTTTATCCCACGATTTTGTAAACCCATTTTTTTCACCCAGTGCTAATTGTCTAAGTAATCCTGGGCACTACACTCCCTCTGCCAACCTAGGGAGAGCCTAGAGCTGAGCTCATGAGAGCATGAGAGCTAACAAGCCTTCATATCACCTGACAGGGGGGAGTTTCCCCAGTAGGACGTAGCGAGGGCCGTGTTAATGTCAGAATGCGCCCTAGGCAAAGGACAGTTTTCGGGCCCCCCCCCCCAGGACAAATGCATGCGAGCGCAAAAAAAAATACGGTTTTGTTACTTATTTGGGGTGTTTTTGTTACATTAATTCAGTTATTTCGGTTAATTCTGTACATTTGTTTTTTCATGGGTGCATTTTTGCCCACCCCCCCCCCCGACAGGACATAGGCATTTGCCTACATTGCCTGTGCTTAAACACGACCCTGGACGTAGCACGTGGAAGGAACACGTTCTTCCAACCAGTTCCTTTCCCCTCCATCAGGCACCCCGGCTGACCAGGGGGAGGCAGTATAGAGACCAGGATTACTGCATGTTTTGGTGAGGGTACCTACCCTAGGAGACACGGGGAGAACATGCAAACTCCACACAGAAAGAACCTTTCACCAACCAAACATGTAATACTGTACCTTGTGCTACAACAGTACATAACACATGTAATACTGTACCTTGTCCGGTAGCCGCAGCAAAGACCAGCGGTCTGGTTGGGGACCAGCACACCTGGAACACGTAGGAGTCTGAGACCCTCACTGACAGCAGAGGGTTGGCCTGGAGCACCGAGTGGAGGTGAACTAGGCCTTCTGTCCCCGCACTTAAAAACAAGTTCCTAAAGACAACACATAGTGGAGGTGAACTAGGCCTTCTGTCCCCACACTTAAAAACAAGTTCCTAAAGACAACACATAGTGGAGGTGAACTAGGCCTTCTGGGGGGTCAATATCTAAAATTTCATGTCAAATCATCTTGGTTTTGTTTTTTCCATCATCATATGTGATGTCATGCATCCTTTCCTCATAATACCCGAAAAACTTCTAATGGTTTAGTTCCAAAATAAGAAATAAACTGAAACTAGACAATTCCTGAAACCAAAACTGCTTTATTATGCACTAAAAACACACCAAACGGGACAAAACATAATACAAAGGAATGAATATGTCAAATCTCTACTGAGTGTGGTGGTTGTACCTGTGGAAAGGAGAGCAGTGTATTAAGGTGGTTGTACCTGTGGAAAGGAGAGCAGTGTATTAAGGTGGTTGTACCTGTGGAAAGGAGAGTAGTGTATTAAGGTGGTTGTACCTGTGGAAAGGAGAGCAGTGTATTAAGGTGGTTGTACCTGTGGAAAGGAGAGCAGTGTATTAAGGTGGTTGTACCTGTGGAAAGGAGAGTAGTGTATTAAGGTGGTTGTACCTGTGGAAAGGAGAGCAGTGTATTAAGGTGGTTGTACCTGTGGAAAGGAGAGCAGTGTATTAAGGTGGTTGTACCTGTGGAAAGGAGAGCAGTGTATTAAGGTGGTTGTACCTGTGGAAAGGAGAGCAGTGTATTAAGGTGGTTGTACCTGTGGAAGGGAGAGCAGTGTATTAAGGTGGTTGTACCTGTGGAAAGGAGAGCAGTGTATTAAGGTGGTTGTACCTGTGGAAAGGAGAGCAGTGTATTAAGGTGGTTGTACCTGTGGAAAGGAGAGCAGTGTATTAAGGTGGTTGTACCTGTGGAAAGGAGAGCAGTGTATTAAGGTGGTTGTACCTGTGGAAAGGAGAGCAGTGTATTAAGGTGGTTGTACCTGTGGAAGGGAGAGCAGTGTATTAAGGTGGTTGTACCTGTGGAAAGGAGAGCAGTGTATTAAGGTGGTTGTACCTGTGGAAAGGAGAGCAGTGTATTAAGGTGGTTGTACCTGTGGAAGGGAGAGCAGTGTATTGAGTGGACCGGGCTGCTACGGGGTCTGAAGGAGAACACTGCAGGGGCTCTCAGTGTCACTGTGCCGGTGACGCCGTCCTCCTCCTGGTGGTCACAGCAGGACACTGCGGCTGGCCTCTGAGCCGAGAAGGAGCACTTGAGGAGCAGGCCGCCCTCAGAGCCCACCAGGAAGGTGTCAGAGTCCCATGGGGACAGGGCCAGCGACGTCACCCCCACCTTGGTGCTGCCCTGGGCCTACACAGGACAAGAACATTAAAACATTAAGACCTGAGCCAGATTCAACTAAATATCTTCTAATCTAAAACTGTTTTTTGAAAAAACGTATGCTACTATGTCAGTGATTCTCAAACTTTTTCATGTCAAGGACCCCAAAATGTATATGTATTTGGCCGCGGACCCCCATCTCAAATTATGTTGTTCCAGGGACCCCCCAGCAGCAAAGATTTGAGTTAAAATGTTCGCTTAAAAAAACATATCTATTCAAAGATTTGCACACATTTTCAAGATTTTTTCAAAAATAGCAGATCTACAAGCTTTGTCCAGGGTTAGAGATGCACCGATTAATCGGCCGCCGATTAAAAAAGCCGGTTTTAGGTCACACCGGCTGGATCGGTGCTCGGCCGGTCACTGTCATAAATTCCGATTTTATGCCGGTCAAATTGAAACTGCGTTGGCACTGCGCAGCAACAGCATGATGATCAAAGTCGTGTGAGTCGACTCAGTAAATATTAGCGAGAGAAGAGAAGCCCACAGATGGTGCTGATTGCCATTGAAATATAAGGATACATATATTGAATATCTATACAATATGGAATATATTATATTCCATAATGTTGCGCGCAGTTATAGCCTAGTCAATGTAGTGACTGTCGGTTCGTCAATCACGGGGAATTTAAAGGCAGTAAGTGCGTCACCAGGCTTCTCATACGGTCCATGCAAAAGATGTTGTAGACTACAGAAAAAAATAGCCTTTAAACATCCCTTTTATTGTAGCCAGTTGCAAAGAAAAATCACCCCCTGACTCTCGTTGTATATGCTGTTGAAAAGACAACTTTGGCATGGACGGGTGGTGTGTGTGTGTGTGTGTGTGTGTGTGGCCCGGGGGTGCATGCGATGCGATGCGTGTGCGCGCACTTCTCTCATACAGACAGTGGCTGGCTGCTCCTCCTACCTGCAGGGTTGCCTCTTATTCCAAATAAATTACTAGGCCATCTGAAAAGTCCTTAATGCTGTAAGCAGCTTCCAACAACAACTCTAAAAGACGTTGTGATCATGATATCAGCCATCGACACCGCTGGTTTAATCGTGTGCCTACTACAGACGTCTTCTCATCTATCCAGCTGTAGCCTATTAAAGCTCGTTAAGACTCGTCTGAAAGTTTAACAAAGTCCACTGAGCAACAGAGTAGTGTAACATTTTTAGTCAGAGATTAAAACAAGCCAAAACAGTGACATAAGGTGAGCTGAGAGAGATGAAGCAGGGACCCCCCTTCTATATTGTATGACATTTTTACTTGGTCTGCTCTTTTTTCCCCTCTACACCTATATACCTCTTTGCCAAAAATAGCAGATCTACAAGCTTGTGAGCTTGTAGATCTGCTATTTTTGGCTTTAGTCCTCCTCAGAAATGGGATGCTAGTGGTTAATGTAAAAAATATCATATCACACAAAGATTTGGCGGCCCCCCCCTGTAGTAACTCTGGGGACCCCCTAGGGGTCCCGGACCCCCTGTTGAAGACCCCTGGACTAGAGTGACATAAGGTACATTTCTCACCTTGAAAACAATTAAATGCAGACATGTCCTGCTATGTGTCTGAATGGGAAAACCTTATTTCTTTATTTTTGCTTTTAGTTCAAATAAGAAAATAATTTTGCATTAAGATAAGATTTTGTTAGTTAAAAAAGATTACCATTTTTAATAAATAATCATTTCAATAACTGATCTCAATATGGACCCATAATAGGTTTTGCCAAAATCATGCAGCTCTATAACAGCGACAGCCATAACAGCAATGGTACAAATAAAAATGATGATATGGCATAAGTGCTCTTTTCCTGGTTTATTATTGGTACTCTGTATTGGCAAATACACAAAATTAAGTACTTGTACTTAGCCTGAAAAAAATCTAGTTAGAAAATAGAATATCGGTATCGGTAAAACCGGTATCGGCAGGTCAGACTTTAAAAAAAACGGTAATCGGTATCGGCCAAGGATTTTGCAATCGGTGCATCTCTATCCAGGGTGTTTTAGAGGAGAGAGAAGAGTCTAGGACGTGTGGAGCGTTGTCCAGGGTGTTTTAGAGAAGAGAGAAAAGTCTAGGACGTGTGGAGCGTTGTCCAGAGTGTTTTAGAGAAGAGAGAAAAGTCTAGGACGTGTGGAGCGTTGTCCAGAGTGTTTTAGAGAAGAGAGAAGAGTCTAGGACGTGTGGAGCGTTGTCCAGGGTGTTTTAGAGAAGAGAGGAGAGTCTAGTACGTGTGGAGCGTTGTCCAGGGTGTTTTAGAGAAGAGAGAAGAGTCTAGGACGTGTGGAGCGTTGTCCAGGGTGTTTTAGAGAAGAGAGAAAAGTCTAGGACGTGTGGAGCGTTGTCCAGAGTGTTTTAGAGAAGAGAGAAAAGTCTAGGACGTGTGGAGCGTTGTCCAGGGTGTTTTAGAGAAGAGAGAAGAGTCTAGGACGTGTGGAGCGTTGTCCAGAGTGTTTTAGAGAAGAGAGAAGAGTCTAGGACGTGTGGAGCGTTGTCCAGAGTGTTTTAGAGAAGAGAGAAAAGTCTAGGACGTGTGGAGCGTTGTCCAGAGTGTTTTAGAGAAGAGAGAAGAGTCTAGGACGTGTGGAGCGTTGTCCAGAGTGTTTTAGAGAAGAGAGAAGAGTCTAGGACGTGTGGAGCGTTGTCCAGAGTGTTTTAGAGAAGAGAGAAGAGTCTAGGACGTGTGGAGCGTTGTCCAGGGTGTTTTAGAGAAGAGAGAAGAGTCTAGGACGTGTGGAGCGTTGTCCAGGGTGTTTTAGAGAAGAGAGAAAAGTCTAGGACGTGTGGAGCGTTGTCCAGAGTGTTTTAGAGAAGAGAGAAGAGTCTAGGACGTGTGGAGCGTTGTCCAGAGTGTTTTAGAGAAGAGAGAAAAGTCTAGGACGTGTGGAGCGTTGTCCAGAGTGTTTTAGAGAAGAGAGAAGAGTCTAGGACGTGTGGAGCGTTGTCCAGAGTGTTTTAGAGAAGAGAGAAGAGTCTAGGACGTGTGGAGCGTTGTCCAGAGTGTTTTAGAGAAGAGAGAAGAGTCTAGGACGTGTGGAGCGTTGTCCAGAGTGTTTTAGAGAAGAGAGAAGAGTCTAGGACGTGTGGAGCGTTGTCCAGGGTGTTTTAGAGAAGAGAGAAGAGTCTAGGACGTGTGGAGCGTTGTCCAGGGTGTTTTAGAGAAGAGAGAAGAGTCTAGGACGTGTGGAGCGTTGTCCAGAGTGTTTTAGAGAAGAGAGAAAAGTCTAGGACGTGTGGAGCGTTGTCCAGAGTGTTTTAGAGAAGAGAGAAGAGTCTAGGACGTGTGGAGCGTTGTCCAGAGTGTTTTAGAGAAGAGAGAAAAGTCTAGGACGTGTGGAGCGTTGTCCAGAGTGTTTTAGAGAAGAGAGAAGAGTCTAGGACGTGTGGAGCGTTGTCCAGAGTGTTTTAGAGAAGAGAGAAGAGTCTAGGACGTGTGGAGCGTTGTCCAGAGTGTTTTAGAGAAGAGAGAAGAGTCTAGGACGTGTGGAGCGTTGTCCAGGGTGTTTTAGAGAAGAGAGAAGAGTCTAGGACGTGTGGAGCGTTGTCCAGTGTGTTTTAGAGAAGAGAGAAGAGTCAAGGACGTGTGGAGCGTTGTCCAGGGTGTTTTAGAGAAGAGAGAAGAAAAAAACTCACACAATCACGTGCAGCATGCGTCCCCTCCTCCTGCGCCTAATGGCTGTACAGGGGGCCGACGTGTGCTTTAGCGTGATTGTGTGAGTGTGAGTGTGGCTTCAGGAAGTAAATTCCTAGCCTCGATCTCCAGGCTTTTATTTTTTAGTTTTGCTAAAAAATAAAAGCTTGGAAATTCCTGTCCCAGCTGTTGGTACGCAAAAGCGCCTCGCGTCGTCTGATGTGCCGCGCATTAGTTATTTTGGGTGCGCATGCGCACCAGTTATGTGCACCCCTGATCATTTGGAGGAACGTGTTGCATCATGACTAATGACTCACCTTGGTGTGTGCGTAGCTGCTGTGAGGAACTTGCTCCATGACTAATGCGTATCCTTCAGTGAGAAGCAGCCTCCTCTGGTCTGGATCCAGGGTCCACAGCAACACTCGGCCCCCCGAGCTTCCACTGAGCACCCCCAGCTCTCTGCCGCTCTGACTCGCCACCCACACAACCTGGACACAAGATGGCAGCAGTGAGCACTCCATGTAATCTTTACCTCTACCAAGTCCAGTTCAATGAGGAGGGCTGTCTCACAGGTCAATAGCACACAGGAATCCTCTTGGTTATATGGGTACCATCAAAGGAAAAGGCTTGTTTTAAAAGGGAACTTAAACATGATATACTATACACTCTAAAGTTCTAAACATAACATCTTAACTTATAGTAGGGCAGAGGAGAGGCTCCACCAGCACATTTCTGTAACCTGTTTTTTTACTAATGCCCCATGGAGTTTATTTTTATCCCTTTCTTACACCTTTCCCCAACCCAAACCATAACATGGAGATAACAGAAAATACCATAACTCTTGAAGTAAACAACATACAGAGACACATTATTCTATATAATTTTGACCCAAGGAATTCATTAAAGTGGTTATTATTAAGATTCAAGCACATCTTGACTCTATTTCAGGACATAAACTGCAAAAAAATAGCAGAAAATGTTCTATATTTCTCCTTGTACTAAATACTTATGGTGAATTATTTTTTGCCCCATTTTTTTAAGACCCTTATGGTGTCTAGTTATGTCCCATGGGGTTCATTTGGTGACCATCTTGAATTGATGTCCACGCGAGTGGAGGAAACGCCAATTTTCATATCTCCTGAACCGGACAACGTACCGGTCACCATAGTAACAGATGATAAACAAACTGACCTGGTCACCATAGTAACAGATGCTAAACAAACTGACCTGGTCACCATAGTAACAGATGATAAACAAACTGACCTGGTCACCATGGTAACAGATGATAAACAAACTGACCTGGTCACCATAGTAACAGATGATAAACAAACTGACCTCATAGACGGGTTCCCGGTGGCTTTGTGCTGACATTCCAGTTTGGGCCATCACAGGGTCCTGTGTCCTGCTAGTGTCCCAGACCACCACCTCCCCACTGTACAGACCCCCTAGGCAAGGCAAGGCAAGGCAAGGTAACTTTATGTATACACATCATATGAAATGAGGTGCCATGTGGCTTCATGGCGTGTGTAATTAATAGAAAATATCATTTATGATCTGGCCCCCACACATTTTACACAAACATGAAAATATGAATTCTACTATTACCACCATAATGCCCTGACACCATCCATTAAACCATGTGAATCACTGGCTTCTTTCAAAACTGGCCTGAAAAAGCGTCCGTCAGAAAACTACAAGTGGAGATAGATTCCCATTGACATTAGGGGTCATACGTCGCCCCCCTCTCCTCTTTCTCCTCTGTAAATATAGCTGAACAGAATAACGTCAAACATGGATTTATCTTACATCCAGGACGATTTAATTCTGCCTGTGTGAAACGGGATTGCCTGTTTCTCTCGCAAAGTCTGGCAACACCGTTCTCAACTCTCCCACTTTTATATGTAGCCTTATTATTTACATATCATGTTGTTTAGACTGATGATAGATCCTTTGTTTACCAGGGGCCTGTTGCACAAATACTAATTATATTAATGATAATAATAATAACTAGATGTCAGGGCCGCTTTGCGGCCCGATCCGAGGTTGGACCAGACAGAGTCCAAGACTCATCAGATGTCAGGGCTGCTTCAAACTCTCCAAACATTTCCTCTGTCATCCCTTCTAAATAGTCTAGATAGCTTTCTTTTCCGTGGCATGGCTCTGTAAGAGATATTTCTGAACCATGACGGCGACCTGGCCTAATTATAGCTCTGCACACACGTCATGCGAAGTCCGGCCTCTCTGGCCTCTCCTCTCCTCCCTCCCCGCTTTGCTTTGCGGCCTTAGCCTCTAGTCCCAACCTCCCAACCTTGGTCATGTGATAAAGAGGTCAGACTTCCTGTATCTGGTTGCTAATAGGTAGCTGATATATTGCACTTTTACCTTAGCGCTAGGTATACTCTTGGTTGCTTGTTTTAGCAGAAAATGCACTTAAGACTTCTGGTGATTAGTAGTTTTCGTTCCCTACCAATGTTGAATGCACTTATTGTAAGTCGCTTTGGATAAAAGCGTCTGCTAAAGGACTGTAATGTAATGTAATGAAATGTTGCTATGGCAACCTGACAGATCAGGCTGAGGGTCTGATAGGCAAATCAGAGAATCAACCAAACCGAAAGTCCGATCACTGATGGAGGTGGGGAAAGATGCCTAAAACATAGAGTCTGATCACTGATGGAGGTGAGGTAAGATGCCTAAAACATAGCCATAGCTCTGATCAACAGTCTGTGACGGGTCTTGGAGGCATGTGGAGTGATCCTGTGCTTGCGAATCGCTGCCGAACTTCGGAGCTTTTGTCAATTACATAGTAGTAAGATAACCTGTTATAACAGAGGGTAGTGTAGGATGAAGCACAGACCTGTGATAACAGAGAGTAGGATGAAGCACAGACCTGTGATAACAGAGGGTAGTGTAGGATGAAGCAGAGACCTGTGATAACAGAGGGTAGTGTAGGATGAAGCACAGACCTGTGATAACAGAGGGTAGTGTAGGATGGAAGCACAGACCTGCTATAACAGAGGGTAGTGTAGGATGAAGCACAGACCTGTGATAACAGAGGGTAGTGTAGGATGAAGCACAGACCTGTGATAACAGAGGGTAGTGTAGGATGAAGCACAGACCTGCTATAACAGAGGGTAGTGTAGGATGAAGCACAGACCTGCTATAACAGAGGGTAGTGTAGGATGAAGCACAGACCTGTGATAACAGAGGGTAGTGTAGGATGAAGCACAGACCTGCTATAACAGAGGGTAGTGTAGGATGAAGCACAGACCTGCTATAACAGAGGGTAGTGTAGGATGAAGCACAGACCTGTGATAACAGAGGGTAGTGTAGGATGAAGCACAGACCTGTGATAACAGAGGGTAGTGTAGGATGAAGCACAGACCTGCTATAACAGAGGGTAGTGTAGGATGAAGCACAGACCTGCTATAACAGAGGGTAGTGTAGGATGAAGCACAGACCTGCTATAACAGAGGGTAGTGTAGGATGGAAGCACAGAGCAGTAACTGCAGTGTGAACGTCTATCACCAGATCCGCTCGCTTGGCGTTCACGCCTCCACGGTCCAGGTTCCACGTGCACACGTACGACTTTTCACTGGACCAATCACCATCGTCCATACTGCAGGACACACACACACACACACACACACACACACACACACACACACACACACACACACACACACACACACACACACACACACACACACACACACACACACACACACACACACACACGTAAGTTAAACATTTCTGCTGCTCCTTCACTTGGAAAGGAGCCAGCTTATGTGGTTTCGGGCATCTAGTACGGATGCCTCGCGAGCGTCTCCCTAGGGAGGTCCTCGCTGCATTTAAAGACAAACATACCGTCCATAAACACAAGCAATAACATTTAAAGTCAAACATACCGTCCATAAACACAAGCAATAATATTTAAAGTCAAACATACCGTCCATAAACACAAGCAATAACATTTAAAGACAAACATACCGTCCATAAGCACAAGCAATAACATTTAAAGTCAAACATACCGTCCATAAGCACAAGCAATAACATTTAAAGTCAAACATACCGTCCATAAACACAAGCAATAACATTTAAAGACAAACATACCGTCCATAAACACAAACAATAACATTTAAAGACAAACATACCGTCCATAAGCACAAACAATAACATTTAAAGACAAACATACCGTCCATAAACACAAGCAATAACATTTAAAGACAAACATACCGTCCATAAACACAAGCAATAACATTTAAAGACAAACATACCGTCCATAAGCACAAGCAATAACATTTAAAGTCAAACATACCGTCCATAAGCACAAGCAATAACATTTAAAGTCAAACATACCGTCCATAAACACAAGCAATAACATTTAAAGACAAACATACCGTCCATAAACACAAACAATAACATTTAAAGACAAACATACCGTCCATAAGCACAAACAATAACATTTAAAGACAAACATACCGTCCATAAACACAAGCAATAACATTTAAAGACAAACATACCGTCCATAAACACAAGCAATAACATTTAAAGACAAACATACCGTCCATAAACACAAGCAATAACATTTAAAGACAAACATACCGTCCATAAGCACAAGCAATAACATTTAAAGACAAACATACTGTCCATAAACACAAGCAATAACATTTAAAGACAAACATACCGTCCATAAGCACAAGCAATAACATTTAAAGACAAACATACCGTCCATAAGCACAAGCAATAACATTTAAAGACAAACATACCGTCCATAAGCACAAGCAATAACAGAGCCTGTGCTGTTCCAGGATACACTGGTTACATGAAGAGCTTTCTCCTGAGCACTGGGATGATGCAGGCGATGGACACATGACACCTGTAAACATCACATACATACAAGATTAATGAATAAGATCAGATCAGACCTTGATTGATTCAGCTGGGGAAGAGCAGGCGCCAAAGACAGCACAGCAGTTAAGAATATTGACCCATTAAGACCGGGACAGCATCTGTAATAATTAACCATTATTTTATACTTTGGGCTATTCAAAAATAAAAGACATACAAGCTTGTAGATCTTTCAATTTTTATAAAATCTTGAAAATGTGTGCAAATCTTTGAATATATATACCTTTTTAAATGTTTAACTCAAATCTTTGCTTGCTTGCTTGGGGGTCCCTGGCACAAAATAATTTAAGATGGGGGTCCGCGGCCAAATACATATAATTTTGGGGGTCCTTGACATGAAAAAGTTTGAGAACCACTGATATTATAGAAACATGCGTTTATAAGAAACTGTTATGATTTAGAAGACATTTTGTAGAATCTCCCAGAAGCAAAGATTTGAGTTAAAAATATTTGCTTTCAAAATATATATAATATCCACAATATTTCAACAAAAGAAATAGCAGATCTACAAGCTCGTAGCGTGCGGCACTCGTACGAGCTCGTTTTACTTTGTTCACATGAAACACCGTTTTACTTTGTTCACATGAAACACAGTTTTACTTTGTTCACATGAAACACCGTTTTACTTTGTTCACATGAAACACCGTTTTACTTTGTTCACATGAAACACCGTTTTACTTTGTTCACATGAAACACCGTTTTACTTTGTTCACCTGAAACACCGTTTTACTTTGTTCACATGAAACACCGTTTTACTTTGTTCACATGAAACACCGTTTTACTTTGTTCACCTGAAACACCGTTTTACTTTGTTCAAATGAAACACTGTTTTACTTTGTTCACATGAAACACCGTTTTACTTTGTTCACATGAAACAAAGATGTCCGTCGGTTGGGTCGGTCCTTCTCACCATGTGACTCTGCTCCTCCCAGTTGACGTGGAAGCCGTCGAAGGCGTGGCTCTTGGCGTTGGCGGCCAGCGCTCTGAGGACCATGTCCTCCACCCCGAGGAGGAAGCTCTTCAGCCCCGCTGAGGAGAGCAGTAGCGCCGCCTGGTGGCTGCCGAGGAAATCCTCCTGAAGTTCTGCTGCAGCTTCGTCTGTCTGACTGGACTTCACTGTGGTGGAGCCTCTGGTCTGAACGCCCAACTCCTTATAATGTACGGCTCTGGTCTGGCTGTCTCTCTGGAATATAGAGGAGTAGTTTAACCCTGTAAAATGTATGGCTCTAGAATATAGAGTAGTTTAGTTATATATATTTTTAATCCCACGATTTTGTAACTCAAACGCACTCGATGCCAAATATCTAAGTGATCCTGGGCGCTACACTCCCCCCACCAGCCTATGGAGCCCAGGGGCGAGCTCATGCCTCCTTCAATGCATGAGAGCCAACTGGCCTTCTTATAATCACCTGACAGGGGGGATAATCACCTGACAGGGGGGAGTTTCCCCGGTAGGACGTAGCTTCTTATCACCTGACAGGGGAGAGTTTCCCCGGTAGGACGTAGCTTCTTATCACCTGACAGGGGGGATAATCACCTGACAGGGGAGAGTTTACCCGGTAGGACGTAGCTTCTTATCACCTGACAGGGTGGAGTTTCCCCGGTAGGACGTAGCTTCTTATCACCTGACAGGGGAGAGTTTCCCCGGTAGGACGTAGCTTCTTATCACCTGACAGGGGGGAGTTTCCCCGGTAGGACGTAGCTTCTTATCACCTGACAGGGGGGAGTTTCCCCGGTAGGACGTAGCGCGTGGAAGGAACACGTTATTCCAACCAGTTCCTTTCCCCTCTATCAGGCGCCCCGGCTGACCAGGGGGAGGCAGTATAGAGACCAGGATTACTACATGTTTTTGTGAGGGTATTAACTACCCTAGGGGACACGGGGAGAACATGCAAACTCCACACAGAAAGACCCTTTCACCAACCCCACCTAGGCTATGGGCACTGATGATGCGGAGGAGAGAACACGCCCCCAGCGGCCACAGCGTCCCCGGCGGGAATCGAACCCAGGACCTTCTAGCTATGAGGCGACAGCGCTACCGACTGCTCCACTGTGCCCCTAGAGGAGTAGTTTAACTGTGTATAATGTAAGGCTCTGGACATATAGAGACTCTTTGTGTCTCCTACCGGAACCGCTGCCAGTCATCAAATTATTGTCTTAGGAATGAGACAAAAACTAATAAATATCCATGAATTCAAGTCTCCATGAGGTGACTAATACATAGGGAAAAAGTCATTTTCGGGGTAAACTATCCCTTTAAAGGGGTAGTTCACCCCCAAAATAACTTTTTTTCTATTGATTACTGACCATCTGGAGCCTTGAATTCATAGATATTTTTTTGTTTTTGTCACATTCCTAAGCCAATAATTTGATTATAATAAATGTGTCCCCATTGATTCCGGTAGGAGACACAAATGCATTTGTGTCTCCTACCGGAATCAATGGGGCTAAATTTATTATAATCAAATAATAAAGGAAGGAATGCGACAAAAACAAAAAAATATCCATGAATTCAAGGCTCCATGGGGTGAGTAATCAATAGAAAAAAAGTTATTTGGGGGGTGAACTACCCCTTTAACTGTGTACAATGTACCTGTCTGTCTGTCTGTCTGTCTGTCTGTAATAGTCAGAGGATTATTTGTAGATCAGGGAGAGTGCAAATGAAACCAAATGGACCCGTAACTCCCAGATCTACAAATGGAACAATTAGCTCTGAGTTTATTACTCACTGTGTATCTTTTAACACTTAAAACCCCAGAATAAACTGTTCCTATAGCAACGCTAGACATCAATGGTTGTGTTGTTGTTATTATTATTATTATTATAACAACAAGTCAAGTCACCTTTATTTATATTATAGCACAAACAACAGAAGTTGACCCAAAGTACTTTACATTCACAACAGACATATGTGTCATGAATTGAGTACAAAGGACCCCAATGGAAACAAGCCATACAATAGGCTTTCTTGTGTTTTTAAATCCTCTTAACGGACCTTGTATTGAACTGTACTTGCATGTGCTTTATTTGCAAACTGCTAATAAAGTATTCAATCAATCAATGAATCAATCAATCACAGGTTGTGTTACTATTATTATTATTATTATTATTATTATTATAATAACGGGTTGTGTTGTCTAAATGGTTAAACTGTTTTAACTTACAGCAGCCATGGTTCACATGACGCTCGTCTGTCACAAGCGTCATGGCGCAACTTGTTCCTGGTTTTTGAACATTTTACATTTACAACCCCTACATCTACATAAACGTTCATATTTCAAATATAAAGTATTGACCCCACGGCCATGGATGTAACGAGTTAAAACGCACAGGTCTAAGTACCCATATATTCTGTATTGTTCAATAAAAAGCTTTTTAATCCAATCACCGGCCATTTTCATTTTTTTGTTGTTTTTTCAAAATGTATCAAGGTGCAGTACACCATCCAACTGATAGGAGCGCATGGTTGAAAGTATATGAAGAAAATGGCCGGCGAACGGATTAAAATGCTTTTTATTGAACAATACGAAAGATACGGGTACTTAGACCCGGCGTTTTAACTTGTTACATCCATGGCCGTGGGGTCAGCACTTTATATTATAAATGTGAACGTTTATGTAGATGTACGGTCTGTAAATGTAAAATATTCGAAGAACAGGGACAAGTAGCGCCATGACTCATGTTTCAGGGCTAAACTTACAGGTTGTGTTATCATTATTGTTATTATAACATCAAGGGTTAAACGCACCGTTTCGGTCGCCAGTTGATGACGTTTCCTCCACACTGATTGGATCTCCACACCATCCAGGACTTCATCATTAAACATGATTTATTGATCTATTTATTTTAATGGTCAAACATTACATTCTGCTGGCTGAGCCAGCTGCTAGCAGTATGCTAAGCGAACTAGCATGACGTCATTTCCTCCCGTCTTGTTGCCATGAAAACGACGCTGCGCTGGAAAAAACAAAAACAAAAAAACAAGGATGCGACACTGACCAATCAGAGCGGGACAAGCACTTCCGCGCAACAGTGACGACACAGATACATCCTGGTTATGTTTGTTCTAATGATGTCTGTTTGTTTTACATAACAACATGTGTCCTTATTTAAATATTATATTATATATACATTAAGACCACATTTAAATCCTATTTGTACATAAATAACATGTGTCCACAAATATTATATTATATATTAAATATTACATACATTAAGACCACATTTAAATAATGTTTGTACATAAACAATAAGTGGGCTGCTTCAACGTAACAGGACCTGAAAGTCAGAGAGAGAAGGATGAGGCTGGCACTGAGTCAGGAACCTGGAACTAGAGGCAAGTAAACTGACACTATGGAGTTAACCCAGGACAAACTGACACTATGGAGTTAACCCAGGACAAACTGACACTATGGAGTTAACCCAGGACACACTGACACTATGGAGTTAACCCAGGACACACTGACACTATGGAGTTAACCCAGGACACACTGACACTATGGAGTTAACCCAGGACACACTGACACTATGGAGTTAACCCAGGACAAACTGACACTATGGAGTTAACCCAGGACAAACTGACACTATGGAGTTAACCCAGGACAAACTGACACTATGGAGTTAACCCAGGACACACTGACACTATGGAGTTAACCCAGGACACACTGACACTATGGAGTTAACCCAGGACAAACTGACACTATGGAGTTAACCCAGGACAAACTGACACTATGGAGTTAACCCAGGACAAACTGACACTATGGAGTTAACCCAGGACAAACTGACACTATGGAGTTAACCCAGGACAAACTGACACTATGGAGTTAACCCAGGACAAACTGACACTATGGAGTTAACCCAGGACAAACTGACACTATGGAGTTAACCCAGGACAAAGTGACACTATGGAGTTAACCCAGGACAAAGTGACACTATGGAGTTAACCCAGGACAAAGTGACACTATGGAGTTAACCCAGGACAAAGTGACACTATGGAGTTAACCCAGGACAAAGTGACACTATGGAGTTAACCCAGGACAAAGTGACACTATGGAGTTAACCCAGGACAAAGTGACACTATGGAGTTAACCCAGGACAAAGTGACACTATGGAGTTAACCCAGGACAAAGTGACACTATGGAGTTAACCCAGGACAAACTGACACTATGGAGTTAACCCAGGACACACTGACACTATGGAGTTAACCCAGGACACACTGACACTATGGAGTTAACCCAGGACACACTGACACTATGGAGTTAACCCAGGACAAACTGACACTATGGAGTTAACCCAGGACACACTGACACTATGGAGTTAACCCAGGACACACTGACACTATGGAGTTAACCCAGGACACACTGACACTATGGAGTTAACCCAGGACACACTGACACTATGGAGTTAACCCAGGACACACTGACACTATGGAGTTAACCCAGGACAAACTGACACTATGGAGTTAACCCAGGACAAACTGACACTATGGAGTTAACCCAGGACAAACTGACACTATGGAGTTAACCCAGGACAAACTGACACTATGGAGTTAACCCAGGACAAACTGACACTATGGAGTTAACCCAGGACAAACTGACACTATGGAGTTAACCCAGGACAAACTGACACTATGGAGTTAACCCAGGACAAACTGACACTATGGAGTTAACCCAGGACAAAGTGACACTATGGAGTTAACCCAGGACAAAGTGACACTATGGAGTTAACCCAGGACAAAGTGACACTATGGAGTTAACCCAGGACAAAGTGACACTATGGAGTTAACCCAGGACAAAGTGACACTATGGAGTTAACCCAGGACAAAGTGACACTATGGAGTTAACCCAGGACAAAGTGACACTATGGAGTTAACCCAGGACAAAGTGACACTATGGAGTTAACCCAGGACAAAGTGACACTATGGAGTTAACCCAGGACAAAGTGACACTATGGAGTTAACCCAGGACAAAGTGACACTATGGAGTTAACCCAGGACAAAGTGACACTATGGAGTTAACCCAGGACAAAGTGACACTATGGAGTTAACCCAGGACAAAGTGACACTATGGAGTTAACCCAGGACAAAGTGACACTATGGAGTTAACCCAGGACAAAGTGACACTATGGAGTTAACCCAGGACAAAGTGACACTATGGAGTTAACCCAGGACAAAGTGACACTATGGAGTTAACCCAGGACAAAGTGACACTATGGAGTTAACCCAGGACAAAGTGACACTATGGAGTTAACCCAGGACACACTGACACTATGGAGTTAACCCAGGACACACTGACACTATGGAGTTAACCCAGGACACACTGACACTATGGAGTTAACCCAGGACAAAGTGACACTATGGAGTTAACCCAGGACAAAGTGACACTATGGAGTTAACCCAGGACAAAGTGACACTATGGAGTTAACCCAGGACACACTGACACTATGGAGTTAACCCAGGACACACTGACACTATGGAGTTAACCCAGGACAAACTGACACTATGGAGTTAACCCAGGACAAACTGACACTATGGAGTTAACCCAGGACAAACTGACACTATGGAGTTCACCCAGGACACACTGACACTATGGAGTTAACCCAGGACAAACTGACACTATGGAGTTAACCCAGGACAAACTGACACTATGGAGTTAACCCAGGACAAACTGACACTATGGAGTTAACCCAGGACAAACTGACACTATGGAGTTAACCCAGGACAAACTGACACTATGGAGTTAACCCAGGACAAACTGACACTATGGAGTTAACCCAGGACAAACTGACACTATGGAGTTAACCCAGGACAAACTGACACTATGGAGTTAACCCAGGACAAACTGACACTATGGAGTTAACCCAGGACACACTGACACTATGGAGTTAACCCAGGACACACTGACACTATGGAGTTAACCCAGGACAAACTGACACTATGGAGTTAACCCAGGACAAACTGACACTATGGAGTTAACCCAGGACAAAGTGACACTATGGAGTTAACCCAGGACAAAGTGACACTATGGAGTTAACCCAGGACAAAGTGACACTATGGAGTTAACCCAGGACAAAGTGACACTATGGAGTTAACCCAGGACAAAGTGACACTATGGAGTTAACCCAGGACAAAGTGACACTATGGAGTTAACCCAGGACAAAGTGACACTATGGAGTTAACCCAGGACAAACTGACACTATGGAGTTAACCCAGGACAAAGTGACACTATGGAGTTAACCCAGGACAAACTGACACTATGGAGTTAACCCAGGACAAACTGACACTATGGAGTTAACCCAGGACACACTGACACTATGGAGTTAACCCAGGACACACTGACACTATGGAGTTAACCCAGGACACACTGACACTATGGAGTTAACCCAGGACAAACTGACACTATGGAGTTAACCCAGGACAAACTGACACTATGGAGTTAACCCAGGACAAACTGACACTATGGAGTTAACCCAGGACAAACTGACACTATGGAGTTAACCCAGGACAAACTGACACTATGGAGTTAACCCAGGACAAACTGACACTATGGAGTTAACCCAGGACAAACTGACACTATGGAGTTAACCCAGGACAAACTGACACTATGGAGTTAACCCAGGACAAACTGACACTATGGAGTTAACCCAGGACAAACTGACACTATGGAGTTAACCCAGGACAAACTGACACTATGGAGTTAACCCAGGACAAACTGACACTATGGAGTTAACCCAGGACAAAGTGACACTATGGAGTTAACCCAGGACAAAGTGACACTATGGAGTTAACCCAGGACAAAGTGACACTATGGAGTTAACCCAGGACAAAGTGACACTATGGAGTTAACCCAGGACAAAGTGACACTATGGAGTTAACCCAGGACAAAGTGACACTATGGAGTTAACCCAGGACAAAGTGACACTATGGAGTTAACCCAGGACAAAGTGACACTATGGAGTTAACCCAGGACAAAGTGACACTATGGAGTTAACCCAGGACAAAGTGACACTATGGAGTTAACCCAGGACAAAGTGACACTATGGAGTTAACCCAGGACAAAGTGACACTATGGAGTTAACCCAGGACAAAGTGACACTATGGAGTTAACCCAGGACAAAGTGACACTATGGAGTTAACCCAGGACAAAGTGACACTATGGAGTTAACCCAGGACAAAGTGACACTATGGAGTTAACCCAGGACAAAGTGACACTATGGAGTTAACCCAGGACAAAGTGACACTATGGAGTTAACCCAGGACAAAGTGACACTATGGAGTTAACCCAGGACACACTGACACTATGGAGTTAACCCAGGACACACTGACACTATGGAGTTAACCCAGGACACACTGACACTATGGAGTTAACCCAGGACACACTGACACTATGGAGTTAACCCAGGACAAAGTGACACTATGGAGTTAACCCAGGACAAAGTGACACTATGGAGTTAACCCAGGACAAAGTGACACTATGGAGTTAACCCAGGACAAAGTGACACTATGGAGTTAACCCAGGACAAAGTGACACTATGGAGTTAACCCAGGACAAACTGACACTATGGAGTTAACCCAGGACAAACTGACACTATGGAGTTAACCCAGGACAAAGTGACACTATGGAGTTAACCCAGGACACACTGACACTATGGAGTTAACCCAGGACACACTGACACTATGGAGTTAACCCAGGACACACTGACACTATGGAGTTAACCCAGGACAAAGTGACACTATGGAGTTAACCCAGGACAAAGTGACACTATGGAGTTAACCCAGGACAAAGTGACACTATGGAGTTAACCCAGGACAAACTGACACTATGGAGTTAACCCAGGACAAAGTGACACTATGGAGTTAACCCAGGACAAACTGACACTATGGAGTTAACCCAGGACAAACTGACACTATGGAGTTAACCCAGGACAAACTGACACTATGGAGTTAACCCAGGACAAACTGACACTATGGAGTTAACCCAGGACAAACTGACACTATGGAGTTAACCCAGGACAAACTGACACTATGGAGTTAACCCAGGACAAACTGACACTATGGAGTTAACCCAGGACAAACTGACACTATGGAGTTAACCCAGGACAAACTGACACTATGGAGTTAACCCAGGACAAACTGACACTATGGAGTTAACCCAGGACAAACTGACACTATGGAGTTAACCCAGGACAAACTGACACTATGGAGTTAACCCAGGACAAACTGACACTATGGAGTTAACCCAGGACACACTGACACTATGGAGTTAACCCAGGACACACTGACACTATGGAGTTAACCCAGGACAAAGTGACACTATGGAGTTAACCCAGGACAAAGTGACACTATGGAGTTAACCCAGGACAAAGTGACACTATGGAGTTAACCCAGGACAAAGTGACACTATGGAGTTAACCCAGGACAAAGTGACACTATGGAGTTAACCCAGGACAAAGTGACACTATGGAGTTAACCCAGGACAAACTGACACTATGGAGTTAACCCAGGACAAACTGACACTATGGAGTTAACCCAGGACAAACTGACAATATGGAGTTAACCCAGGACAAAGTGACACTATGGAGTTAACCCAGGACAAAGTGATACTATGGAGTTAACCCAGGACAAAGTGACACTATGGAGTTAACCCAGGACAAAGTGACACTATGGTTATCCCAGGACAAAGTGACACTATGGAGTTAACCCAGGACAAACTAATACTATGTGAGTTAACCCAGGACAAACTGACACTATGTGAGTTCACCCTGGACAAACTGACACTATGGAGTTAACCCAGGACACACTGACACTATGGAGTTAACCCAGGACAAACTGACACTATGGAGTTAACCCAGGACAAACTGACACTATGGAGTTAACCCAGGACAAACTGACACTATGGAGTTAACCCAGGACAAACTGACACTATGGAGTTAACCCAGGACAAACTGACACTATGGAGTTAACCCAGGACAAACTGACACTATGGAGTTAACCCAGGACAAACTGACACTATGGAGTTAACCCAGGACAAACTGACACTATGGAGTTAACCCAGGACAAACTGACACTATGGAGTTAACCCAGGACACACTGACACTATGGAGTTAACCCAGGACACACTGACACTATGGAGTTAACCCAGGACAAAGTGACACTATGGAGTTAACCCAGGACAAAGTGACACTATGGAGTTAACCCAGGACAAAGTGACACTATGGAGTTAACCCAGGACAAAGTGACACTATGGAGTTAACCCAGGACAAAGTGACACTATGGAGTTAACCCAGGACAAAGTGACACTATGGAGTTAACCCAGGACAAACTGACACTATGGAGTTAACCCAGGACAAACTGACACTATGGAGTTAACCCAGGACAAACTGACACTATGGAGTTAACCCAGGACAAACTGACACTATGGAGTTAACCCAGGACAAACTGACACTATGGAGTTAACCCAGGACAAACTGACACTATGTGAGTTAACCCAGGACAAACTGACACTATGGAGTTAACCCAGGACAAACTGACACTATGGAGTTAACCCAGGACAAACTGACACTATGGAGTTAACCCAGGACAAACTGACACTATGTGAGTTAACCCAGGACAAACTGACACTATGGAGCTAACCCAGGACAAACTGACACTATGTGAGTTAACCCAGGACAAAGTGACACTATGGAGTTAACCCAGGACAAACTGACACTATGGAGTTAACCCAGGACACACTGACACTATGGAGTTAACCCAGGACACACTGACACTATAGTCTATGGAGTTAACCCAGGACAAAGCCAGGAAAGGCGAGAAGCACCACCTACAGAGATGCACTGCGGGGAGACAGCAGAGCTGACAACACTGTAGAGCTATAGACCCTGATGTTAGACAGGAGAGTTGAGGACAGTGATTCAGGAGGACAGAGTTGGTGTTGGTCACTCAGACATCACTCTCACATCACATACATCTCACATTGATGATTTTATTGGGGTTCACCAACATTTAGGATAAGTTTGTCATATACAGTATTGTGTTGTCATCACAATAACAATCAAAACAACACATTTTAAATGCTGGATTAACTGAGTAACTGTTGAATGTATGTACATACTGTATGCCCTTTATTAAAGTGAAATCAGTGTAACTGATTATTGACAGGCTGGTTGCTCAGTATATTACAGACAGAACATGTCTTCAACTCTGCTATTATATGAATAATCAGACAGAAGAGGACTTCAACACTGCTCTGAGATTTAGACCTCAGGATGTTCAGCATGTTAGTGAGGCTGGCCATGTTCACGCTCAAAATAACTGCAAGTGCATTTTAAAGCCACAAGGTGGCAGCCTTACACCACTGTATTACAGTGACAGTTTGAAGACATGGAGGTTGCAGTGACTTTACATTTAACAGCTGGTGTTCATCATCTGAGGAGACTTTACTGTTGAAATGTGAATGTGAGCTATACTCTTTCTCACAGGCAAGCTGGTGACTGGGGTCAACCACTTCACACACGTAGTTGACTGGCATCCCCCAGAGCTCTATACAAGGTCTTTTCCTTTTCTCCACCAAATCTCCGATCTACAAGATAGCCGATCAACAATGCAATGTGACACGTTGTGAGCTTGTAGATCGGCTATTTTCACCAAATACGTCTACATCGTCCATAGTTAATGAAATGAGCTTATTCTTTGATGATCTAATTTAGAGATAAGCTGCTCTATAAGTCAACTTTATCAACACTTAAAATGTTATTGCTCCATGTTTGAGGCATTTTGCATAATCTTGTCCAATGGCACCGAACCAAACAGTCTTTCAAAGTTAAACTAAGTCACATGATCACAAGCTTAGTGAGTTGGCGCCCACTCTTCATGTATTCCCTGAAGCAACACTTTACACCACAAAGACTAATGTTATTCAAAGACATCTTTATTTCAGTAAAAGATTAAAACTATAAAAAGATGAACATAAATCTTTAAACAGTAACGAAACAAAATATACAGAATTTCAACTTGAACAAAAATCAACAACAAACGTTTTAACCTGAACACCTCATCATCCAGCTCCTGTTAACTCTTTGAACATTTAACTTCCAGCCAATTGATTTGCATTTAATGTTCATTAAATAACAGGCCCGTTTCACCTGCGTTACATTTCTACTGCTCTGACCAACGCGTTCTCACTCCCAAGACGGCAAACGGGACGGGACCAAACATGTTGACTCGGGGGGACGGGACTAAAGTTGACTTCAGACGGCGCTGCGTTTTTTTCTCTTTTTAGCGGAGCCGTCACCCGTTCACGTCTTGGGTTTGAGAACGCTCACTTCCGCTTTCCAGGAGTGCAGAAGGAAGCGGTGGTGAGCGGGACGGGCGTTAAATGGCGTGAGGGAGACCCCCGTCACAGCAAACGTTTTGGTCACATTTTGTCACAATATTCTGTTTTGGGAGTGAAAGTGTGTTTTGACAGAACGGACTGTAAATCATAAGAAGCAAACGGGAAGCGTACAGGAAACTAGGAGTGCACTTTACTTAGTGAACGCATCTGTGCAACCACTTAAAGGAGGAGTTCACCCAAAAAATGACTTATTTTATATCAATTGCACGCCCCATGAAGCCTTGAATTCATGGATTTATTTGTGTTTTTGTCGCATTCCTAAGCCAATAATTTGATGACCGGGTGTATTTCCGGTAGGAGACACAAACAATCTACTTTGTGTCTCCTACCGGATACATTAGTCGGTAGGAGACGGGAATCAAATTATTATCTTAGGAATGCAACAAAAACAAATACACATCCATGAATTCAAGGCTTCATGGGGTGTGCAATTGATAGAAAATAAGTCATTTTTTGGGTGAACTACTCCTTTAAGACTATTATTTTACGCTTTGGCTATTCAAAAATAGCAGATATACAAGCTCATAGCGCGGCGCTATGAGCTTGTATATCTGCTATTTATTTTTTTCACTAGTGAGGAGGACTGTGCCAGACGGCAGAGCTGGTGCGCTTGTTGAAGCGAGGCTTGCTGGTGTGGAACATGTCCTGCAGGTTGGGCGGCTCTATGGGACCGAACAGGGAGTGCAGGTCCGGTGGGTTGAAGTACTCTTTGAGGAGAGTCTGCTGTAGCTTTGGACCTGAGAGGAAAAACGAGAGACAGTTCTGGGATTCACTCATTTAACTTTTTACTTACTAAAATCATGAGACACACACCATGTAAAAACTAGAAGTGCTTCTAGGTTATTCAATTCATTGATCGAATAATCTGTAAGAAAATATTGGCTAGCCGTAGCCCCTACAGACATATACTAGTAAACGGAGTGACGTAGGTGTCCTGAACACAGCTTCTGAACCGTTCTTTAGCTCCATGGTCACTGAACTAAAGATTGCACGGTCAGGCTATTAGACGGTCAGGCTATTAGACGCTCAGGCTATTAGACGGTCAGGCTATTAGACGGTCAGGCCATTAGACGGTCAGGCTATTAGACGCTCAGGCTATTAGACGGTCAGGCTATTAGACGGTCAGGCTATTAGACGGTCAGGCTATTAGACGGTCAGGCTTCTTTCATTGGTGTTGTGTCCTAAACCAGGGGTCATCTATATGTCCTTACATGGACAAATGTGTCCGTGGCAAGACTTGTTCTTGTCCGTGTTATAGTTTTAGATGTTCTGTTCTTTTACATAACATTATAATGTTCTTATTTTGATCACAAGACCTAAATCACTGAATATTGGTCTTCAGGTTTTCTTCAAAGTATGATTTACTAGGACTACGGTACAAAGGAGTCCACGTACTAGTGGTTCTCAAATGTTTTATTTGGACCTCCTTACCTCTGAGAGTGTTCAAATGGAACCAAATGGTCCCGTAAGGGTCCATTTGGTTCCATTTGAACACTCTGAGTTACAGACCCGTTACGGTCATTCAGCGCAAGTTCTCTATGTGTTTCCGGTAATATTATTGTCTCCGCCAGGCCGAAAGGCATGGCGAGAGAGTATGTTTTACCCTCCGTCCGTCCATCCGTCCGTCCGTGTGTCCGTGTGTGTCCGTCCTTCTGTCTGCGACCAGCTAATCTCCGCCCTGTCGCTGTGAAACTACGCACACATACTCCCTGGATGCCACAGCAGAACCTCTGCCCCACATTTTTCAGATCAGCCCGTCATAGCGCCACCATGAGGCCGACTTTTGCAAAACACATTTTTTGCTATTACTCCTACAGATTTTGTCCAAAAAACACGCAAATCGGTACACAGTATCTCTATAGCCATGTGATCAACACGGATCTGTCTCTGATTTTCCATATTCCATCCTGATTGGCTAAAATTGGCTTCCAAAGTTTGCAGGATTGGTTCATTTTGAGCAAAATGCCTCAAATCATGAACGCATGCGATTTGAAATTTTCCACAGAGATTCCCACTTGGCCCAGGAAGAAATGCCACTTGAAACGTTCACATCAGCCTCATGGTGGCGCTATAACAGGCGATTTGCGTTTTTAGCTATAACTGCACCGATCTGCGTGAAACTTTGCACGCACACTCCTTAGAGGCCAAGGAAAAACCTTTGCCCTGCATTTTTCACATATGCCTTTAGAGCGCCACCAGGAGGCTGAGTTTTGTAAAACCGCAAATCGGTCCACAGTATCTCTTTAGTCATGTGATCAAGATGGATGTGTCTGATATTTCATATTCCATCCTACTTGGCTAACATTGGCTTCCAAAGTCTGCAGGATAGGTCCCTTTTGAACAAAATTCCTCAAATCATGAACGCAGTGTACGATTTCCGTGAAATTTTGCACGCACATTCCCATTAGGCCGAGGAAGAAATGCCACCCTTTTCACATTGGCCTGTTATAGCGCCACCAGCAGGTCTAATTTAGCAAACCACATTTTCGGAACAAAATGCCTCAAATCATGAATGCAGTGTCCGACTCTCGTGCAAGGCCTAAGAAGAAATTGCACCCTTTTCACATTGGCCTATTATAGCGCCACCAGTAGGCCACAATAATCTACCTGACCTGGCGGAGACTTTTTCTAGTTGTCCACTCATTTTGAATGTCTGTGGCAAAAATATAATTTTTACAAAAATGTCCACTACAAGCCAGCATGGCGATGACCCCTGGCCTAAGCCCTAACATTTAACTTCAAACACTATGCCTAACCCTAACCTTAACCGTAACCCCTACCTCACAGAAATGATGCCTAAACCCAACCTCAAAACCCCCGTCCACCTGGGCGAAACACCGGGAAAAGAGACTCACGCAGGACACCATTTTTGTACCATTCCTCCTCTAATGGCGAGGCGTGGGTTGGGGCAATCTTCCTAAACTAAGAGTCTTCATTCATACCTTCAGCCCAGGACGGGATGGGTTTCCGTGGCGCTGACTCGTCGTCAGTGGAGTCATCGCTGTTCTGGTCCATCCCGTAGTCGTCTGGGTTGGAGCTCAACTTCACCGGCTTGTTTCCACCTTTAGGAGTGATGGAGTAGGACTGTGGAGACTGCTGTAGAGACACAACACATGACAACCATCAGTAGGACTGTGGAGAGACACAACACATGACAACTATCAGTAGGACTGTGGAGAGACACAACACATGACAACTATCAGTAGGACTGAGGAGAGACAACACATGACAACTATCAGTAGGACTGTGGAGACTGAGGAGAGACACAACACATGACAACTATGAGTAGGACTGAGGAGAGACACAACACATGACAACTATCAGTAGGACTGAGGAGAGACAACACATGACAACTATCAGTAGGACTGAGGAGAGACAACACATGACAACTATCAGTAGGACTGAGGAGAGACACAACACATGACAACTATCAGTAGGACTGAGGAGAGACAACACATGACAACTATCAGTAGGACTGTGGAGACTGAGGAGAGACACAACACATGACAACTATGAGTAGGACTGAGGAGAGACACAACACATGACAACTATCAGTAGGACTGAGGAGAGACAACACATGACAACTATCAGTAGGACTGAGGAGAGACAACACATGACAACTATCAGTAGGACTGTGGAGACTGAGGAGAGACACAACACATGACAACTATGAGTAGGACTGAGGAGAGACACAACACATGACAACTATCAGTAGGACTGAGGAGAGACAACACATGACAACTATCAGTAGGACTGAGGAGAGACAACACATGACAACTATCAGTAGGACTGAGGAGAGACACAACACATGACAACTATCAGTAGGACTGAGGAGAGACAACACATGACAACTATCAGTAGGACTGTGGAGACTGAGGAGAGACACAACACATGACAACTATGAGTAGGACTGAGGAGAGACACAACACATGACAACTATCAGTAGGACTGAGGAGAGACAACACATGACAACTATCAGTAGGACTGAGGAGAGACAACACATGACAACTATCAGTAGGACTGTGGAGACTGAGGAGAGACACAACACATGACAACTATGAGTAGGACTGAGGAGAGACACAACACATGACAACTATCAGTAGGACTGAGGAGAGACAACACATGACAACTATCAGTAGGACTGTGGAGACTGAGGAGAGACACAACACATGACAACTATCAGTAGGACTGAGGAGAGACAACACATGACAACTATCAGTAGGACTGAGGAGACACAACACATGACAACTATCAGTAGGACTGTGGAGACTGCTGTAGAGACACAACACATGACAACTATCAGTAGGACTGAGGAGAGACAACACATGACAACTATCAGTAGGACTGAGGAGACACAACACATGACAACTATCAGTAGGACTGAGGAGACACAACACATGACAACTATCAGTAGGACTGAGGAGACACAACACATGACAACTATCAGTAGGACTGTGGAGAGACAACACATGACAACTATCAGTAGGACTGTGGAGACTGCTGTAGAGACACAACACATGACAACTATCAGTAGGACTGAGGAGAGACACAACACATGACAACCATCAGTAGGACTGTGGAGACTGAGGAGAGACAACCAGGGTTGAGCACCGAAGTCGGTACTTTTAATGGTACCGACTGAATTGATTGATTGAAATTTTTATGAGGCAAAAGAATGTAAAACAACAGTTACATTTATAATGCTTTTGTCTAAAAGGTCCGGCCAAAAAAGTCCTTGCGGACTTGTTTCCGTTGGGGTCCTTGAGTTAATTTCATAGACATATATAGTAGCAACCAAACAGTTCAAAAATCAACATGAAAATACAGTTAATACATTAAAAAAAAATACCACTATGTACAAAAAAAAGCATTTAAAAAATATATGTACAAAAAAAAGGGGGGGGGGAATCCCGTCGGTAGTACAGAGTACCGGTTCACTTACAAACGAACTGTACCACGTTTCAGTACATCTGAATATGCATCCGTGGCCGGTCACATCCGTTATAGTTGACATTTTAATGACCACGTTGGTATGCTCTTAACACATTGATTGCCAGAGTTATTTCAGATTTTTTGCAGTTTATTGCCAGAGATTTGTCATTGAAAAAAAAAAGTACTCAGGAGCTGAGTTACAAAATTACAATTAATGTTAGATACAAAAAGTTTTAAGTTAACAAGGAAGTGGATAGGAGTCTAGATCTTCGACTAATCATATCTCCTTGGTCATCTCTTTGGGTTTTTTTTTTTTTTCTTAAAAACGATCTTGGCAATCAATGTGTTAAATGTATTATGATCTGACATCTACTCTCACACTAGCCTTGTCTGTGATCACCCCCCCCCCCCCCCCCACCCCCTCCACTCACTGGGACTCACTCGCTCTGTGTTGAAAGTGAGACAGCGGGACAATAACTCTGCTTGATTTTTAGCTTTTTCTGTATGACTGCATCGTATCAAAAAAAAGTTAGTCCCGGTATGCGTAGGCTAGTGGTTCTCAAACCTTTTCATGTCAAGGACCCCAAAATTATGTTTTGGGGCTGCAGAGCCCAAAAACATCACTTGTTATTCAGTGATGTTGAGCCATACTATACATTATACCATACTATATTATATATTATACCATACTCTACATTGTGGTTGTTGTTATTCAGTGATGTCGAGCCATACTATATATTATACCATACTATATATTATACCATACTATACATTCTGGTTGTTGTTATTCAGTGATGTTGAGTCATACTAGCTCAGAGTGAATGAATGGAAGTGAGTGCCAAGTGATAGTTTGTACCATTCTGTATTTTTCTCATATAAAGAACCAGCTTTAATTCCATATTCAGACGTCCTGTCAGGTACTATTGATGGTAGTTGTTCTACACATCATGCTGGGTTTACCTCAACGTCCATGGTCACATTGAGCCCAGCAGCCTTCATCCCCTTCCCCACCGGAGTCTTCATCACAGAGCTCTGCAAGAGAGAGAGAGCAGCGTCAATGTGAGGTCTTACAGATCAGCAGATATTAATGTGAGGTGTTACAGATCAGCAGATATTAATGTGAGGTCTTACAGATCAGCAGATATTAATGTGAGGTGTTACAGATCAGCAGATATTAATGTGAGGTCTTACAGATCAGCAGATATTAATGTGAGGTCTTACAGATCAGCAGATATTAATGTGAGGTCTTACAGATCAGCAGATATTAATGTGAGGTCTTACAGATCAGCAGATATTAATGTGAGGTCTTACAGATCAGCAGATATTAATGTGAGGTCTTACAGATCAGCAGATGAAGAGGGTTTGTTAAAACACCAATCAGAGAAACATGTTCTTTGTGAACGCCAGAGAACAGCCATGTTTCTGCTGATAAAACTGAACACGGAATGAAGAGATTCAAAAAGGATGAACTATGTTGTTCTATCATAACCATAGAGGTTTAATGTGAGCTCACTACAGATCCTTTGATGTTGGTCAGGAGTGATTATCCTATAGTGCAGGGGTCTTCAACGTTTTCAGGCCAGGGACCCCTTAGCTGAGAGAGATAAAGCAGGGACCCCTTAGCTGAGAGAGAGATGAAGCAGGGACCCCTTAGCTGAGAGAGATAAAGCAGGGACCCCTTAGCTGAGAGAGATAAAGCAGGGACCCCTTAGCTGAGAGAGATAAAGCAGGGACCCCCTCTATATTGGATACAATTGTGTTTCAGATTAAACTTTTTTTGTTACTTGGTCTGCTCTTTTTTCCCTCTGCACCAAAAATAGCAGATCTACAAGCTCACAACGCCTCGCAGTTGTGAGCTTGTAGATCTGCTATGTTTGGCTAATGTTCTCCTCAGAAAAGGGATGAATAGGGTTCGGTGGTTAAGGGAAGAAAAAAAAATCATAACACAAAGATTTAGCGGACCCCCTGTAGTAACTCTGAGGACCCCCTAGGGGTCCCGGCCCCCCTGTTGAAGACCCCTGCTATAGTGTGTAAGATGTGAATACTCCTCTAGTCTGAGCCCAGCTTTAATGATGCAACAGCTGAGATAGAGATCACACACACACATAAGTAAGAGGGCTCTATCCAGCTCTTTACTAAACACAATTCTATTCGATCAGGAGCGAGGACTCATCCAGGATAAACGAGTGAAATGGAAGAGATCTGGAACAGGATCACATTGAAGCTGATTAACACGTTCTCCCTCCTGACTGCATTCATCTGAAGAAGGACTTTCTGTTTACTAAAGAGCTGGAGAAATACTGAACCAACACCAGGCAGCAAAGATGACTACAGAACACAGCTTTAATAAAGATAACATCTCACCTCCATGTCCACCGTCACGTTGAGGCCGGCTGCAGTCTTCTTTAACGGCTGCTTTGCTGCACTTTGCTGTGAGGAAGGAACCGTGTGAATATTAGTCTGAAATCTGATAGGATGGTTCAAACAACAAGAGGAATCCTGCGTGGGATGAGCTTACCTAAACAACTAAAACAAGCTGTGCTCAAATGTCACGTTTTTCTACCCCTTTCTCTCCCTAATTTAGTCGTAACGCCAATTAATGCCATCTTAGATGCTTCAGAAACACTGTAATAAATGTGATAGTGTGTATATTACTAACCTGCATCTTAGATGCTTCAGAAACACTGTGATAAATGTGATTGTGTGTATATTACTAACCTGCATCTTAGATGCTTCAGAAACACTGTAATAAATGTGATTGTGTATATTACTAACCTGCATCTTAGATGCTTCAGAAACACTGTAATAAGTGTGATAGTGTGTATATTACTAACCTGCATCTTAGATGCTTCAGAAACACTGTGATAAGTGTGATAGTGTGTATATTACTAACCTGCATCTTAGATGCTTCAGAAACACTGTAATAAGTGTGATTGTGTGTATATTACTAACCTGCATCTTAGATGCTTCAGAAACACTGTAATAAGTGTGATAGTGTGTATATTACTAACCTGCATCTTAGATGCTTCAGAAACACTGTGATAAGTGTGATAGTGTGTATATTACTAACCTGCATCTTAGATGCTTCAGAAACACTGTAATAAGTGTGATAGTGTGTATATTACTAACCTGCATCTTAGATGCTTCAGAAACACTGTAATAAATGTCATTGTGTATATTACTAACCTGCATCTTAGATGCTTCAGAAACACTGTAATAAGTGTGATAGTGTGTATATTACTAACCTGCATCTTAGATGCTTCAGAAACACTGTGATAAATGTGATTGTGTGTATATTACTAACCTGCATCTTAGATGCTTCAGAAACACTGTAATAAGTGTGATTGTGTGTATATTACTAACCTGCATCTTAGATGCTTCAGAAACACTGTAATAAATGTGATTGTGTATATTACTAACCTGCATCTTAGATGCTTCAGAAACACTGTGATAAATGTGATTGTGTGTATATTACTAACCTGCATCTTAGATGCTTCAGAAACACTGTAATAAGTGTGATTGTGTGTATATTACTAACCTGCATCTTAGATGCTTCAGAAACACTGTAATAAATGTGATTGTGTATATTACTAACCTGCATCTTAGATGCTGCTCCAGCCTGTCTCTGTTGAGCAGTTCTCTCCTCTGAAGCCAGTCTCTGCTGCTCTTCCTACAGACATGAGGACTGTTACTGACAATCATTATCATCACCGTCTGTCTGTCTGTCTGTAACCTTTCAATCATTATCATCACCGTCTGTCTGTCTGTAATGTTACAATCATTATCATCACCGTCTGTCTGTCTGTAATGTTACAATCATTATCATCACCGTCTGTCACCTTTCAATCATTATCATCACTGTCTGTCTGTCTGTAATGTTACAATCATTAATCGTAATCATTATCATCAAACGTTTTAATAATACATCAATGCTCTATTTTATACTTCATTGTATTACTGTGTCAAGCTAAAATAACCTCAGTCCAATAAGAGAACAAATGTTTATATAATGAGCCGTTACAGATATGATGGATATATTGTGCATCCCCCCAAAGCCAGTACAGCCTCTAAATGTGTTGGAGTAAATCACACAAACCATTGTGGAGAAGTGACTTGAATACAGTGAGTTACTATACTGATATGAAGAGTTACATCATGAATACAGTGAGTTACTATACTGATGTGAAGAGTTACATCATGAATACAGTGAGTTACTATACTGATGTGAAGAGTTACATCATGAATACAGTGAGTTACTATACTGATGTGAAGAGTTACAAACTGATCGTTTACCTTCTTTCTCCGCTCTTCCAGCTCCTTTCTCTTCTCTGCCTCCCTCCTCTCCTTGTCCCTGGCAGCTCTCTCCAGCTCCTCTCTCCTCTCCTTGTCCCTGGCAGATCTCTCCAGCTCCTCTCTCCTCTCCTTGTCCCTGGCAGCTCTCTCCAGCTCCTCTCTCCTCTCCTTGTCCCTGGCAGATCTCTCCAGCTCCTCTCTCCTCTCCTTGTCCCTGGCAGCTCTCTCCAGCTCCTCTCTCCTCTCCTTCTCCCGTTGAAGAGCCAGAGCCTTTTCGGCCTCTGCTCGCTCCCTGAGAACAACAAAACAATCATTAACACATTGAGTGCCATAAACGGACCGGACCATTTTAAAAATATATATTTTTTCCGACGTGGGGCGCTCTAACGAATCTTTGGGATCATCCAAGGAGTCTTTAAGAAGGAGAGGCCGGATGTGGATCCATGTAAAAAATGCTTCCGGTTGTCCGCTCCAATGTTAGCTCCTTGACTAAAAGCTTAATATCTCCATTTATTTTTAACGTGGTGGAAATGAGCCGTTTTCGATCGGCGATCACTCTGCAATGGAGGATCGCGTTAGAAATATTATTGTTCCAGGTGTTAGTCGGGACCCTCCGCCGTCTCGCACGCACGCTTTGTTTACGTGCACTTCCGCGTCGGGGCTTCTACAGCACGAAACGTATCAACGTAAGTGCATGGAAGATATGCAGGCACTGAACGTACATTATTTTAATAAACCTCTGGCACACAATGTGTTAATGAACTTCCAGAAGATTAAAGTAAAACAAAATCTCACAACATTGAGACGTTATTACTGCAGGGCGTGGCTGTGTCATACACCAACAACACATTGATACTTGGCTCTCCGGTGGCTCAGTGGTAAAGTCTCTGCCCACCACGGAGGTTGTGGGTTAGAATCCACCGTGGTGCAGCGTCTATATGAACACTACTGTGTTCTGGGAGGGAAGCCGGGGGGGGGGGGGGGGGGGGGATACTGGTCATTGCACGTACTCCTACGGGCTGGGAGGGAGGGAGGAGAGGGGGGGGGGCACCTGTCAGCAGGGAGTGTTGGGTGGGAGGAGTAGAACAAAGGCTCTACGTCCTCCTGGTGGAGGCTCCTCACTGACAGGTGAGGAGCCTGCCAGTGAAGTTTCAGCATTTATCAACATATCCTGACTCTGACTTAAAGGGATATTTCACTTTCAAAAAAACTTTTGGTCATTTTATCGTCTACTCAGGCTTTAGTGAGCCCCCAGACAGTTTTTAAGTTGCTTGATTCATTATTTAGATATTTGATAATCATTTTATCAGACACGCCCCCTTCCTATACAAACCCATTGTAACTTCAAACATTTTTGAAGTTACAAGTTACAATTTTAACCCGTTCGATTCATCAAAAACACCCGTCCTTGGCTCTGGTGACTCACACTGCCCTCCTAATACGCGAGGGGGCCGTGTTTTTTCGATAACTTTTTTCATTTATTTTTTATATTTTTTTTGGAAAATGAAAAAAATTAAATACATTAAAAAAATGTAATAAAATAAATGAAAAAAGTAATCCAAAAAACACGGCCCCCTCACGCATTAGGAGGGCAGGGTGAGTCACCAGAACCAAGGACGGGTGTTTTTGATGAATCTAACATGGTTAAAATGGAGTTTGAAGTTATAATGGGTTTGTATAGGAAGGGGGCGTGTCTGATAAAATTAATATCAAATATCTAAATACTAAATCTAGCAACTTATAAACTGTCTGGGGGGTTCACAAAAGCCTGAATAGACGATAAAATGACCAAACGTTTTTTTGAAAGTGAAATATCCCTTTAAGCGTACGGCCCGCTCAGATCTCACGTCAGGTCTGAGGGCGTGTAGACTTTGTCTGAACCCGTTTGTTCCATCATAGACCTGAGGAGCAACATTGTCTGACAGGCATCTGGACACATGTATCCATTCCTACATGTATATCTATCACACTAATAAATAATCCCTGTGAAAAATACGTTTTATAAACTAAGGCATAATGCAGCCTATTTTATTACCAAGTGACAATGACAAGCAGTTAAAGTCTAACAGCCTATTAGAAATGTGCTTCATCATTCACTCATTTAAACAAACTGCTTTAACAGTCATTCAGATAAGATTAGATCTGCATTGGCTATTTGAAAATAGCAGATCTACAAGCTACTAAGTGTGTAGTGTGTGTAGTAAGTGTGTAGTCTGTGTAGTAAAGTGTGTAGTCAGTGTGTGTAGTAAGTGTGTGTAGTCAGTGTGTAGTCAGTGTGTAGTCAGTGTGTAGTAAAGTGTGTAGTAAAGTGTGTAGTAAAGTGTGTAGTCAGTGTGTGTAGTAAAGTGTGTAGTAAAGTGTGTAGTCAGTGTGTAGTCAGTGTGTAGTAAAGTGTGTAGTAAAGTGTGTAGTAAAGTGTGTAGTCAGTGTGTGTAGTAAAGTGTGTAGTAAAGTGTGTAGTAAAGTGTGTAGTCAGTGTGTGTAGTAAAGTGTGTAGTCAGTGTGTGTAGTAAAGTGTGTAGTAAAGTGTGTAGTAAAGTGTGTAGTCAGTGTGTGTAGTAAAGTGTGTAGTAAAGTGTGTAGTAAGTGTGTGTAGTAAGTGTGTGTAGTAAGTGTGTGTAGTCAGTGTGTAGTAAAGTGTGTAGTAAAGTGTGTAGTAAAGTGTGTAGTAAAGTGTGTACCTTTGGGCAGCAGCCTGCCGCTCCCTCCTCTCCTGTTCCTTCTTCACCTCCTGAGCTCGCCGCGCCTCCTCCAGCTTGCTACTCCTCTGCTCCTCCTCCTCAGCCCTCCTCTTGGCCTGCAGCGCCCGCTGACTCCTCTCCTCCTCCTCCTGTGGAACAGGAGAACATTCTAAACCACTTTGAGCACCAGGAGAACATTCTAAACCACTTCTGAGCACCAGGAGAACATTCTAAACCACTTCTGAGCACCAGGAGAACCTTCTAAACCACTTCTGAGCACCAGGAGAACATTCTAAACCACCTCTGAGCACCAGGAGAACATTCTAAACCACTTAAACCCTGTACAATTATTTGTGTGACAATTAATGGTCAACTTAAATGTGTAATGGTGACAGCTCTATGCGGTGAGCCTTTAGATAGAGACACAGAGTAGTCAACTTACAGCCGGTTTAATGTGAGTCTTTAGATAGAGGAGACACAGTACTGTCAACTTACAGCCTGTTTAATGTGAGCCTTTAGATAGAGACAGAGTAGTCAACTTACAGCCTGTTTAATGTGAGCCTTTAGATAGAGACAGAGTACTGTCAACTTACAGCCTGTTTAATGTGAGCCTTTAGATAGAGACAGAGTAGTCAACTTACAGCCTGTTTAATGTGAGCCTTTAGATAGAGACAGAGTACTGTCAACTTACAGCCTGTTTAATGTGAGCCTTTAGATAGAGACAGAGTACTGTCAACTTACAGCCTGTTTAATGTGAGTCTTTAGACAGAGACAGAGTACTGTCAACTTACAGCCTGTTTAATGTGAGCCTTTAGATAGAGGAGACAGAGTAGTCAACTTACAGCCTGTTTAATGTGAGCCTTTAGATAGAGACAGAGTACTGTCAACTTACAGCCTGTTTAATGTGAGCCTTTAGATAGAGACAGAGTACTGTCAACTTACAGCCTGTTTAATGTGAGCCTTTAGATAGAGACAGAGTACTGTCAACTTACAGCCTGTTTAATGTGAGTCTTTAGACAGAGACAGAGTACTGTCAACTTACAGCCTGTTTAATGTGAGCCTTTAGATAGAGGAGACACAGTACTGTCAACTTACAGCCTGTTTAATGTGAGTCTTTAGATAGAGGAGAAACAGTACTGTCAACTTACAGCCTGTTTAATGTGAGCCTTTAGATAGAGGAGACAGAGTACTGTCAACTTACAGCCTGTTTAATGTGAGTCTTTAGATAGAGACAGAGTACTGTCAACTTACAGCCTGTTTAATGTGAGTCTTTAGATAGAGACACAGAGTAGTCAACTTACAGCCTGTTTAATGTGAGCCTTTAGATAGAGACACAGTACTGTCAACTTACAGCCTGTTTAATGTGAGCCTTTAGATAGAGGAGACAGAGTACTGTCAACTTACAGCCTGTTTAATGTGAGTCTTTAGATAGAGACACAGTACTGTCAACTTACAGCCTGTTTAATGTGAGCCTTTAGATAGAGACACAGTACTGTCAACTTACAGCCTGTTTAATGCGAGTCTTTAGATAGAGGAGACACAGTACTGTCAACTTACAGCCTGTTTAATGCGAGTCTTTAGATAGAGGAGACACAGTACTGTCAACTTACAGCCTGTTTAATGCGAGTCTTTAGATAGAGGAGACACAGTACTGTCAACTTACAGCCTGTTTAATGTGAGTCTTTAGATAGAGGAGACAGAGTACTGTCAACTTACAGCCTGTTTAATGTGAGTCTTTAGATAGAGACACAGAGTAGTCAACTTACAGCCTGTTTAATGTGAGCCTTTAGATAGAGACACAGTACTGTCAACTTACAGCCTGTTTAATGCGAGTCTTTAGATAGAGGAGACACAGTACTGTCAACTTACAGCCTGTTTAATGTGAGTCTTTAGATAGAGGAGACAGAGTACTGTCAACTTACAGCCTGTTTAATGTGAGTCTTTAGATAGAGACACAGTACTGTCAACTTACAGCCTGTTTAATGTGAGCCTTTAGATAGAGACACAGTACTGTCAACTTACAGCCTGTTTAATGTGAGCCTTTAGATAGAGGAGACAGAGTACTGTCAACTTACAGCCTGTTTAATGTGAGCCTTTAGATAGAGACAGAGTAGTCAACTTACAGCCTGTTTAATGTGAGCCTTTAGATAGAGACAGAGTAGTCAACTTACAGCCTGTTTAATGTGTGTCTTTAGATAGAGACACAGAGTAGTCAACTTACAGCCTGTTTAATGTGTGTCTTTAGACAGAGACACAGAGTACTGTCAACAGTCAACTTACAGCCTGTTTAATGTGTGTCTTTAGATAGAGACACAGAGTAGTCAACTTACAGCCTGTTTAATGTGTGTCTTTAGATAGAGACACAGAGTAGTCAACTTACAGCCTGTTTAATGTGAGTCTTTAGATAGAGACACAGAGTACTGTCAACAGTCAACTTACAGCCTGTTGAATCCTCTTCAGTCTCGTCTCCTCCTCCCGTTTCCTCCCGTTCTCCACCTCCTCCTCCTTCAGCTTCTCCTCCACCAGGCGCTCCGCATGCAGCTACACACACACACACACACACACACACAGGCGAGGTGGACAAAGTCAAAAGAGTTGCTTTATAGCGAAAGACACAAAGTTAGTAGAAAAAGTCCTCTAGCACACCTGCTTACCAGGACAGACACGTAGGAGAGAAAGGCCTTAGTTAAAGTCCTGAACATATAAATGGTTTGTTTGTTTTACGGCTTGGAATAAACTCTCATTACACCTCAGACAGACAGCCTTATTTTAATGTTTTATGCTTTACTTTTCTTTTTGATTTGATAAATGATGTGTACTTTTTCTGTAAAGCACTTGTACTTTATTCTTGCTCTGAAAAGCACTTTATTCTTGCTCTGAAAAGCACTTTATTCTTGCTCTGTAAAGCACTTTATTCTTGCTCTGTAAAGCACTTTGAGCTGCATACGTTTATTATTATTTAATTCAGAATATAGATGTCCTATGAAGGTGGACTGAAACATTGTGCTGCATTTAATAAATCAAGTGACTCTCCCTCTTTTTTACCAAAGCAAAAGGTTGAAGTTTCTCACCTTCTCATCAACCTGAGCCTTTTTCTGCTCAATCTTCCTCTTTTTCTCTTCTTCCTTCTGTTCTGCTTTCTCTGCCCTTGATTCCGCCGCTCTCCTCTGTCTCTCCTCCCTCTTCCTGAACACAAACACATCAAGTTATCAGATTAAAACTCTTCTCTATCAAAAGACACATCAAGTTATCATATTAAAACTCTTCTCTGCCGCGCACAGCTTCTCCACAATGTGTTAAAGGCCGTCCCAATCTGAGATTTGTGAAACCTTGTAAAAGGAGTCCTCCACTAGTGCTGTGTTTCCTAAACAATTAGCAAAATATGTAGAATTCGGGGCATCATTCTAAACCTGTGTTCTTGCTGTTATAAAGCAAGACCAGTTGAGGAAATTGCAAATCTAACCTTTGCTAAATTGTAATGTTAGGCTTTTCTTTAATCTTGTAAACATGACCGGAGACTAACAACTTTAATCTTTGAGTTAAATCAGACGCCTGCTTAATTCAGACTTAACACATTGAATGCCAGAGTTATTTCAGATTTTTTAGCTGTTTTATGCCAGAGGTTTTTCATTGAGAAAAAAAAAGTACTCAGAGATACAGAATTTTTAAGTTTTAAGTTAACAAGGAAGTGGATGAGAGTTTAAATCTTCTGTGAGTCATATCTCCTTGGTCTTTGGGTCAAAAAAAAAAAAAGAAAAAAAACTTTTTTTCAAAAAAACGCATCTATGCGTTCTTGGCACTCAAGTGATGGATTCAAAAGAACGCAAAGAACGCATACATGCGTTCTTGGCACTCAATGTGTTAACAGGGACGTGACAAATAAAGTAGAGTTGATGACGATGATAATAACATGACAAAGGTGTCAACTGTATCCCTGTTCTTTGTGTTCTTATGAAGGACAATATCAGTGTTCGTATGAAAAGGTCAATATCCAGAAGCATTGACGTGTGTTTTTAATGAGTGTAACATGGATAACACAGAGTTTGAAGCTGAATCTTGTACAGGAGAGGACAGGTCTGATCAAATGAATATCAAACAAAGTTTAAATATTGAATCAAGCAACTTAAACTGTCATAAAGCAGACATTAAAATGAACACAAAAGCAGACATTAAAAGCAGACATTAAAATGAACACAAAAGCAGACATTAAAAGCAGACACAAAAGCAGACATTAAAATGAACACAAAAGCAGACATTAAAATGAGCCCAGAAGTGTTTCAGGAAGTGAAACAGACCTCTAAACCAACCAGCTGAAAATGTTCTACCTTTTAAGTTCCTCCTGCTTCTTCTTCTTCTCTTCTTCCCGTTTCTTCTCTCGTTCCTCCTCTTGCTGCTGTTTCTTCTTCAGAGCTTCATGTTTCTGAAGCTCTTTGGCCTGAAAGAAACACATGTGTGTGAGTTAGTTTAATACATCAGTTTAACCCTTTAAGACCGGCAGGAACGCATCTGTAACCACTTAACCCAATATTTTATACTTTGGCCATTTTCGAAAAATCATGAAATTTGTGCAAATCTTTGAATATACATTCAATAGATCTGCTATTTTTGAAAAATCGTGAAAATGTGCGCACATTTTTGAAAATACATATATTTAAAGCAAACATTTTTAACTAAAATCTTTGCTTCTGGGGGGTCCCCGGAACAAAATATTGAGAGATGGGGGTCTGCGGCCAAATACATATGATTTTGGGTGGTCCTCAACATGAAAGCGTTTGAGAACCACTGATTTATAGCAACATAAGTTTATTAAAAAATAACTTAGGATTTAGAAGACATTAGTAGAACCCCCCAGAAGCAAAGATTTGAGTTAAAAATGTTGGCTTTAAAATATATATATATATAGTCAAAGATTTGCAAACATTTCTGCACACATAAAGAAAATGGCAGATAATTTTAAAAAGACACAGATGCGTTGTATATGTACAAATACGTTGTGCCACAGGGATCCACATGCAAGATTTGTGTTGCTAAAATGTCAAGGCTTTGTTTGCAAATTGCCAATCTACAAAGCTTGCTAGCTTGTAGTTCTGCTATATTTAAATAGCCAAAGCTTGTAGATCTGCTATATTCACATAGCCATCAATGTACTGAATATAGGTTTAAAGCGGTTAAACTGATTGTGATCTTATATTCTCATTTTGCTGGGGACCTCCAGGAACACCCCCAAGGACCCCTGGGGGTCCCTGCACCCCACTGAGAATCACCAGTGCATTGAGATCACACGCCGTAGTACCTCCCAGCTCCCCAGGTGGAAAAGAACCGTGTTACTGAAGACACCATGTGAGTGTTACTGAAGACACCATGTGAGTGTTACTGAAGACACCGTGTTACTGAAGACACCATGTGAGTGTTACTGAAGACACCATGTGAGTGTTACTGAAGACACCGTGTTACTGAAGACACCATGTGAGTGTTACTGAAGACACCATGTGAGTGTTACTGAAGACACCATGTGAGTGTTACTGAAGACACCATGTGAGTGTTACTGAAGACACCGTGTTACTGAAGACACCATGTGAGTGTTACTGAAGACACCATGTGAGTGTTACTGAAGACACCATGTGAGTGTTACTGAAGACACCGTGTTACTGAAGACACCATGCGAGTGTTACTGAAGACACCATGTGAGTGTTACTGAAGACACCGTGTGAGTGTTACTGAAGACACTGTGTTACTGAAGACACCGTGTGAGTGTTACTGAAGTCATTTCTATGTTCTTGGATAGTTCAAGCTAGGCCTGGGCAATACATCCATATTAAATATCACTTCCGCCCATATTAAATTTTTTTTTCAAACAATTGTCAAAAATTGCCAAATGCTGATGATTTTAAGTATTAGAAAATGTAAAGCAAACGTAGTATTTGTCACAATATCAATAGAGGTATTTGGTAATAAATATTATGATGTTTGATCACCCAGACCTAACTCCAAGATCTTAGGAATGACATTGACATGTTGTGTTGACCTCACACTTACCACAACTCCTTCAGTCTGTTGGAGAGAGAGACACACAGATTACCAAGCAGTCACACCAAAGACCCAGAACTACTTAAACCAGTCTCCTCTAGACTAGACCCAGAACTACTTAAACCAGTCTCCTTTAGACTAGACCCAGAACTACTTAAACCAGTCTCCTTTAGACTAGACCCAGAACTACTTAAACCAGTCTCCTTTAGACTAGACCCAGAACTACTTAAACCAGTCTCCTCTAGACTAGACCCAGAACTACTTAAACCAGTCTCCTTTAGACTAGACCCAGAACTACTTAAACCAGTCTCCTTTAGACTAGATCCAGAACTACTTAAACCAGTCTCCTTTAGACTAGATCCAGAACTACTTAAACCAGTCTCCTCTAGACTAGATCCAGAACTACTTAAACCAGTCTCCTCTAGACTAGATCCAGAACTACTTAAACCAGTCTCCTTTAGACTAGATCCAGAACTACTTAAACCAGTCTCCTCTAGACTAGATCCAGAACTACTTAAACCAGTCTCCTTTAGACTAGATCCAGAACTACTTAAACCAGTCTCCTCTAGACCCAGAACTACTTAGACCAGTCTCCTCTAGACTAGACCCAGAACTACTTAATTTAAAAAAATCACCTTTGAACGCAACTAATTGTTTTTGTAGTGATATGCTTATGGACTCTGCTCTATGCTATGAGGAGTAATATATATATATATATATATATATATATATATATATATATATATATATATATATATATATATATATATATATATATATATATATATATATATACACACACACACACACACACACACACACACACACACACACACACACACACACACACACATATACATATATCTGCTCTATGCTATGAGGACACTGAGGGGCATTCTGCACATAGACCCCATGGCCATTCATTTAGGATCAATATAAATAGGAAAATGAGCCTATATGTCCTTTAGTCTGGACTTATCCTTTAACAATACAACACGTTATCCTTCCAGTGCCGTAGCCGAGGACACTGAGTTTGAGGTGTGCTGACCAGTGTTACAAGTAACGTTCTAACTGTAATAGTTTTAATAACGGAGTAACCTAATGTAAGTCTTAAATGTAATTGAGTAACGTCATTATATTAGAGTACATTTCCCTGTTCTGGAAGGAAAGGAAAATCCATCCGACGCATTTGCGCCGTTTCCTGATAAATGAACAGGCTCGTCTCTGTCAACGGAGACGGATGTTACACGAGCATCGGTGACCGATGCCTTGCAGTCTGTGGTGATTGTATAATCAGTCTATTCAATGGGTCACCACGTTTGGTGTGACACACGGCTGACGGCATTACTGGTCTTGTTTTTTAACAATTTGTCGCACCTGTGCAACATGGCAGAGATTGAGAGAAGACAACATACTCTGAAGTATTCACATTATGTTTGGATTACTTGGTGAAAGGAGAAGGTCTTGGTGAAGCCCAGCACAGCTCCACAACACTGGTGGTCTCTCCGCTCCGCTAGGCTGCAGCTCCATTTTATGTTTACCAAACTTCCTCACAGAGAGGTTTGAATCCTCGGTAACGCAAAAATGATCTAACGAGTAACTTTTCTCAGCAGGTAATCCATCCTATAACGTAACAGAATACTTTTAACCCATTAAGACCTGAGGCGATTCTTTAAAATGTTTTCTAAATCCTAACAGTTTTTTGAAAAATAAAATAAAAATGTTATATTATCTAAAAAAATAGCAGATCTACAAGCTCATAGCGTGGCACCGAGTGCCGCGCTATGAGCTTGTAGATCTGCCATTTTTGAATAGCCAAAGAAATCTAAAGTGACACAAATGCGTTCCAGGTCTTAATGGGTTAAAATGTAACAATACTTCTAAATGGCAAGTAATCCTGTAACGTGACAAGTTACTTTTCTCAGAAAGTAATCCTGTAACGTGACAAGTTTACTTTCTGCTGAGAAAAGTAATCCTGTAACGTGACGAGTTACTTTTCTCAGAAAGTAATCCTGTAACGTGACAAGTTACTTTTCTCAGAAAGTAATCCTGTAACGTGACAAGTTACTTTTCTCAGAAAGTAATCCTGTAAGGTGACGAGTTACTTTTCTCAGAAAGTAATCCTGTAAGGTGAACGTTAAACCAACGCGGTGCTGACTGACCATGAAGTCGATCTTCAGAGGAGTGCTGTGTTTAATGAAGCTCTTCATCACCGCTGTGCGACCCACGGAGCCCGGGGTCTTCATCAACAGCTGGTTCTTCTGCACAGTGTGGAGGTAGGACTTCAGACTGGGCTTCATCTGGGAAACACAGGTTAACAGACTTCAGACTGGGCTTCATCTGGGAAACACAGGTTAACAGACTTCAGACTGGGCTTCATCTGGGAAACACAGGTTAACAGACTTCAGACTGGGCTTCATCTGGGAAACACAGGTTAACAGACTTCAGACTGGGCTTCATCTGGGAAACACAGGTTAACAGAAACTTTACATTTGTAGATCAGCCCTCATACACACAATGCTGCTTTTTTATTGTTTATTGATTGAATACGTTCAAGACCTGGGGATTTATGTCATATGTATTGTATACAGTTTGATAAATACAAAACTATGTAAAAAAGAGATGGAAGATTACATCATCTCTCCTGTGGTCTCCTGATAGTTTGTCAGAAACAGACCGATTGTTAAAGAAACTAGTGTTACATATCCTTTAATGGAGGGTGTCTGGGCATTCCACAGTTTAGTAGAATGATCATTTCCCCATGTTTGTTCTAAATGTAGGTGGTACACCGTAGTTCAAGTCCTTGAACCCATTAAAAATTTTAGATTTTAGTGTTGGCTATTCAAAATTAGCAGATCTACAAGCTCACAGCGTGTCACTTTGTGCCGCTAGCTGGTTCATCTGCCATTTTTTAACATTTTAGAAAAATAGGGTTAACCCTAAATCACTAGTTCTCAATGTGAGAACTAGTGATTTAGAAGGTATTTGTAGAAACGGGGCCTGAGGTCTCATCATGTTCATCCTGAGGTCTATCTCATCATGTTCATCTCACCACAGACTGAGGTCTATCTCATCATGTTCATCTCAACACAGACTGAGGTCTATCTCATCATGTTCATCTCACCACAGACTGAGGTCTATCTCATCATGTTCATCTCACTACAGACTGAGGTCTATCTCATCATGTTCATCTCACTACAGACTGAGGTCTATCTCATCATGTTCATCTCACCACAGACTGAGGTCTATCTCATCATGTTCATCCTGAGGTCTATCTCATCATGTTCATCCTGAGGTCTATCTCATCATGTTCATCCTGAGGTCTATCTCATCATGTTCATCCTGAGGTCTATCTCATCATGTTCATCCTGAGGTCTATCTCATCATGTTCATCTCAACACAGACTGAGGTCTATCTCATCATGTTCATCTCAACACAGACTGAGGTCTATCTCATCATGTTCATCTCAACACAGACTGAGGTCTATCTCATCATGTTCATCTCAACACAGACTGAGGTCTATCTCATCATGTTCATCTCACCACAGACTGAGGTCTATCTCATCATGTTCATCTCACCACAGACTTCTTTAGGGTGACGGTGTTCTCTGCCGGTTCCTCAGCCTTGCGCTTGACACTCCTTGATGTTCTAGAGGAGTTTAATTAAATAATAAATGTACCATTCATCTGTTCATTTAATGTAGAAGGCATATACTGTACGCTGTTTTGTTTAGACACTCAGTAAACACATTTTACTGACAATAACATCAAATACCATGTAAGTAACAGCACTCACCTCACTGGAGACAGAGCAGACAGATCTACAAACAAAGACATGTAAATGAATCACTGTGTACATCACACACACACACACACACACACACACACACACACAGTGTTCATGACAAAAAATGCATCTCCCGCGGTGGAGCTGTATCTTTTGTCCAATGTATTTGTATTAAAGTTCATAAAGTTAACATAAGTATAACTAAACGCATTTGAAATTAAATAAAAATGTTACTTTTCAGGATTCCAATTCAAAAATAGCAGATCTACAAGCTCCATTTCAATCCATATTTATTTTTTGCCATTTTCTATGTCATACGTTTGTGTGACTTAAAATGGAGAAGTACGGCATTCATTCATTCATTCATTCATTCATTCATTCATTCATTCATTCATTCATTCATTCATTCATTCATTCATTCACGAAAAAAAGCTAAAATATGTAGATAAGAGGTGTCTGCCTGACAGTATATACAATGTGTTCCTCTGGAGAGAGAGTGTAAATATATAGTGACCCTCTGCATCATCACTCTGTTCTGTATTGATGCTTCTTATGGTTATATCTATATGTATATATGACTCTGTAACTCTAACTGCTGTGCTGCCTCTGGGCGACTGAAATTCCCCCGCAGGATCAATAAAGGCATCCATCTAAACACACACATACAGCTCCTTATATAGACTGTCTGATAAGATTACAAGATAGATGTACAAGCTCACAGTGCAACACTTTGTGATCGTGTAGATCGGCTATTTTCACCTTTTTGTCATTCAACAAAGAATGTAGGTTGTACTTTAGTAAAGGTAGCATTTAAAGTCATTTCCAGCTCACCAGGTCTCTGTGGGGTAGAGGTGGTAGCAGCACAGCGCGTACTGGACCTAGTACTGGCCCTGGTCACCAGGTTCCTGCTCTCTACTGCCCCCTGCTTTTTAAAAAAAGAAAGAAAACAAGCTGGTAAACCATTCGTTCTGTAAAAGCACGACCGCTCTTCCAGTCACATCAATGTGAGGTCAACAGACTGACCTCTGGCTCTTCGGTCTGTCCAGTGGCCTCAGCAGAGACCTCTGATTCCATCCTGAAAAGACAAAGGGTTTGGCAGGGCTTTAGGAACATATAGAGCTCCACTGATTTACAAGCTCAATACTGACATCTTAGAACTACGGCTTAGGAGTATTTCTTTATTTATAATCATTTCGTTGACGCATCCGTGTAATTTTTTAGATTTCTTTGGGCTATTAAAAAATAGCAGATATACAAGTTCATAGCGCGTGAGCTTGTATATCTGCTATTTTTTTTAAATGGTGAAAGTTTGTGCAAATCTTTGAATATATATATATTTTTTAAAGCAAACATTTTTTACTCAAATCTTTGCTTCTGGGGGTCCCTGGAACAACATATTTTGAGATGGGGGTCCACGGCGAAATACATGTCATTTTGGGAGTCCTTTGAAAGTTTGAGAAAAGCTTTCAAAAACTGTTAGGATTTAGAAGTTTTCACCATTTGTAGAATCCCCAGAAGCAAAGATTTGAGTTACAAATGCTTTAAAAAAGAATTCATATTCAAAGATTTGCACACATTTTTAACGATTTTTCAAAAATAGCAGATTTACAAGCTCATAGAGTGCCGCGCTATGAGCGTACGCTATATGGAACTCTGGTGTAAACGGGATAAAACAGGTTCAAGGATGCATACCATTTAAAACGAGCACTTGAAATGCTCTCCATTCATTTAAAATATAACGTTTTTAATTATTAGAATTACACTTTAAATATTGATACGATTTTCAAACACTTAAGATTTTTCTAAAATGTTAAGAAATAGCAGATGTACAAGCTCACAGCGCGGCACGAAGTTGTGAGCTTGTAGATCTATTTTTGAATAGCCAACGCTAAAATGACAGATACTTTTCCCCGTTTTAATTGGATAAAAACTCACTCTTGTTCGTCCTCTCCATCGTCTGTCTCTGCAATAGAAAGACAACATTAAGCAAAACTTCAAACAATACAGTCTACAGTAGGGCTTCCCAGACGTTTCCAGGCAAAGGACCCCTAAATAGCTGATCTACAAGCCCACAACACGTCGCACTGCTGTGCACTGTGGACTTTTTCCTTTACATTTGACAAAAATAATTTCACAGCCCAAATTTTTTTTAAACTTAAATGTTCAATCGCCCCCCCACACAAAACATCAAAGTTACAATCTTCTAGCAAACATCCTATTCTATGTGAAAACGTACCGGTGCAGATGGACCTTTGGAGAGTCGCCAGGGAGACGCTCTTCTTCTTCTTCTTCTTCTTCTTCATCTGGGACTTCCTGGAGCTGGGACTTCCCAGGACGGGAAGGGAGACGCTCCGCCTCGAACCCAAGTCCGCCGCGTCTGCCGGCGTCTCGGTGGACGCCGGGCCACGATGGGACGGAGCTCGCCTGGCCACCTCGGCCGAGCGGCGGTCTGTAGCGGAGATTTCCACCACCGTTTTGGGCAGCCTGACGGCCACAGGCTCTGGGGAGACGGCCACAGGCTCTGGGGAGACGGCCATAGGATCTGGGGAGACGGCCATAGGATCTGGGGAGACGGCCACAGGCTCTGGGGAGACGGCCACAGGCTCTGGGGAGACGGCCATAGGATCTGGGGAGACGGCCATAGGATCTGGGGAGACGGCCACAGGCTCTGGGGAGACGGCCACAGGCTCTGGGGAGACGGCCATAGGATCTGGGGAGACGGCCACAGGCTCTGGGGAGACGGCCACAGGCTCTGGGGAGACGGCCACAGGCTCTGGGGAGACGAGGGCCGCAGGCTCCGGCGCAGAGGTCAGCAACCGGTGAGACGACGCTCGCCTGGCCGTCTCAGCCGAGCGGCGGTCTGCAGCAGAGATTTCCACCAGCGCTTTAGGCAGAGTGACAGACGCAGGCTCTGGGGCAGGGGTCAGCAACCTGTTTGACATGAAGGGCCATGTTTTTATTGTCTTGATAGTCAGTGTGTCATATCAACATCAACACCACAGCTAATTTAAATATTTACAACCGATTTTACATAAATACAACAACCTTTTTTTTTCATTAGACCACGCCTATCTCCACAGGCAGAGTTCAGAGTTTGAATGAATGTAGAATTACGTGAACACAGGAGTGAGGAGACTGAACACATTGGCTGCCAAAGACGCATATCTGCGATCTAATACATTTCTCGCCTGGCTGCCAAAGACGCAGATCAAACTTTTTTTTATTATTTTTTTTGTTCTTTTCTTGTTTTTTGACCCAAAGACCAAGGAGATATGATTTATCGAAGATTTAAACTCCTATCCACTTCCTTGTTAACTTAAAAATTCTGTATCTCGGCTCCTGAGTACTTTTTTTTTCAATGAAAAATCTCTGGCAGGCAACAGCTAAAAATCTGACATAATTGGCTGTCAATGTGTTAATCTAATGGACTAATTTTTAAACTTAAACGTAAAGTCTCACACTCATGCCAGCGATCACCCTCCCCAAGCCCAATGTTGGCACCCGTGCCCGAGGCTGCCTACCTCTGCTCTGGCGTGACGGCGGTAGGCTCTGGTGGAGGCGGTGGCACGGCGGCCTCGGCAGACAGGCGGTCGGGACCAGAGATCCTCACAGAGGCTTCAGGACACCTACTGGTGGAGGGGCTGTGTCACCGTGACAAACATTTAAGTTGAAGATTAATGGTCTTGCAATTAAGGCTTTAATTGTGCTTTTGGCGTTGGAACATGTGAATAGAAATGACATTTCCGTTAGCCTTCAGGGCAGATATGACAAATAACTTAAATATACAAAGAAATTACTGAATCATTTTATACCTTAAAAAAATGATTTGCTTGTAGATCTGCCATTTCTGCTTCTTTTCAATGTTTGAATATATATGAACATGTTCCAACATGGAAACGAATCAAACGATTATGTAAAAAACATAGTTTATCGATTATCTCAAATCATTCACCATGTGTGGGCGATGCTGTGATAACTGTGACAGGCCTACCTGGTGGAGGTGAAGGGCTGTGACAGTACAGCGCTCTGTGACCGCTGCTCCGTCTCCATCTCAGTCTCAGGCCGGGCGACGCCCGAGGAAGACGTCAACTCCCGAGTCCCGCCGTCATCCTCCTCCTCGAAGACCAGCTCTAGTCTCTTTGCCACGGCTGAACTGAGTTGCTTCCCTCTATGAAAGAAGACACTTTTTACACTTTGGAAGACAAAATGTTGTTTTTTTTTACAAGCAGTGATTCTCAACCTTCTCTGGATCAGGGCCCACCCATTAGATACTGTAGGTCACGTGGTCTCTCTGAAAACAGGGCGGGGCGTGTCACAGACTGATCTGGCATTTGCAGCAGTAGCTCTGCTCTGAGCGGGCAAACAGACCAGCACAAAGAGGAAGTGACCTTTGTAAATCTGTGTATAATAACATATAATAATATTCCCCTTTAAATCTCTTGGTTACACCAACATCGTTCATGTGAAGTAGTTCGTTTATGCTTATTTATTGAAATGATAAAAATGGCTCATAGTTTGAACACTGCATGGTCTGCAGAGAGCTCTCTAGAGCCACTCTGTGTCCTCGCTGGTCGGGGAGAAATACAGCCAGCGCCAGCTGACTACGTCCAGTCCCTCCACCCTGCTGAATCACAGTGGAGGATTTGCATGACATTAGCTTGGTGTCTTTTCTCCTCCGCCTACACCAACAGAACTCACTGACGTCAGTATAGACTCTATATAACATTCAGGAGGTGTAGTTCTAGACTCTATATAACATTCAGGAGGTGTAGTTCTAGACTCTATATAACATTCAGGAGGTGTAGTTCTAGACTCTATATAACATTCAGGAGGTGTAGTTCCAGACTCTATATAACATTCAGGAGGTGTAGTTCCAGACTCTATATAACATTCAGGAGGTGTAGTTCCAGACTCTATATAACATTCAGGAGGTGTAGTTCCAGACTCTATATAACATTCAGGAGGTGTAGTTCCAGACTCTACATTACAGTCATTTAGCAGACCCTTTTTATCCAAAGCGACTTACAATAAGTGCATTCAACATAGGCAGGGAAGGAAACTACTAATCTCCAGAAGTCTTAACTCTATATAACATATAAGCAGCTCACCGCCGAGTCCTGGGTCGGGTCTCCTCCTGAGCCATGGACACACGCTTCCGGCGAGCGCGCCTTTTTTGGGACGGCGTCTTCGGCATCAAGTCTGGTTCTGTGCTGACCTCACTGTAATAAAACACATTATAAACATCAAGTCTGGCTCTGTGCTGACCTCACTGTAATAAAACACATTATAAACATCAAGTCTGGCTCTGTGCTGACCTCACTGTAATAAAACACATTATAAACATCAAGTCTGGCTCTGTGCTGACCTCACTGTAATAAAACACATTATAAACATCAAGTCTGGCTCTGTGCTGACCTCACTGTAATAAAACACATTATAAACATCAAGTCTGGCTCTGTGCTGACCTCACTGTAATAAAACACATTATAAACATCAAGTCTGGTTCTGTGCTGACCTCACTGTAATAAAACACATTATAAACATCAAGTCTGGTTCTGTGCTGACCTCACTGTAATAAAACACATTATAAACATCAAGTCTGGCTCTGTGCTGACCTCACTGTAATAAAACACATTATAAACATCAAGTCTGGTTCTGTGCTGACCTCACTGTAATAAAACACATTATAAACATCAAGTCTGGTTCTGTGCTGACCTCACTGTAATAAAACACATTATAAACATCAAGTCTGGCTCTGTGCTGACCTCACTGTAATAAAACACATTATAAACATCAAGTCTGGTTCTGTGCTGACCTCACTGTAATAAAACACATTATAAACATCAAGTCTGGTTCTGTGCTGACCTCACTGTAATAAAACACATTATAAACATCAAGTCTGGTTCTGTGCTGACCTCACTGTAATAAAACACATTATAAACATCAAGTCTGGTTCTGTGCTGACCTCCCTGCACTATGCCTAAACCTAACCCCCAACTCTAACCTCACCATGCCTAATCCTAACCTCACAAACTATGCCTAATCCTAACCTCACATAAACTATGCTTAATCCTAACATCACATAAACCATGCCTAATCCTAACCTCACATAAACTATGCCTAATCCTAACCTCACATAAACTATGCCTAATCCTAACCTCACATAAACTATGCCTAATCCTAACCTCACATAAACTATGCCTAATCCTAAACCCACATAAACCATGCCTAATCCTAACCTCACATAAACCATGCCTAATCTTAACCTCACATAAACGATGCCTAAACCTAAACCCACATAAACTATGCCTAAACACAGCCTCAAAACCACACCCACCTGGGTGAGAAACACCAGGAAAAGAGAGAGTCCGGTATGAACCTACCCTGAGAACATGCGCGTTGCCTCCTGCTGGATCTCGTCCAGCCACAGCATGTGGACGTTGTCCACCTCAGAGATGAAGTCCTGAAGCTCCTGGTCCACCATGGAGGAGATGGACTTCAGTTCATTCAGGAACGCCATGGTGGCTCTGCAGCCTGAAACCATTATGAAACATCAAAAATCACAGATTAGACCATTTTCTCCGGTCGATACAGAGTAGTACCGTTACTGATCTGATACCATCTAAAAGAGTGGTCAAAGTGTGGTCCAGGGACCCTCAGGGTTCCTTGAGGAGGTTCCAAATGGACCCTTACAGGTCTGTAACTCTGAGAGTGTACAAATAGAACCAAATGGACCCTTACAGGTCTGTAACTCTGAGAGTGTACACATGGAACCAAATGGACCCTTACAGGTCTGTAACTCTGAGAGTGTGCAAATAGAACCAAATGAACCCTTACAGGTCTGTAACTCTGAGAGTGTACAAATGGAACCAAATGGACCCTTACAGGTCTGTAACTTGTGTACAAATAGAACCAAATGGACCCTTACAGGTCTGTAACTCTGAGAGTGTACAAATGGAACCAAATGGACCCTTACAGGTCTGTAACTCTGAGAGTGTACAAATAGAACCAAATGGACCCTTACAGGTCAGTAACTCTGAGAGTGTACAAATAGAACCAAATGGACCCTTACAGGTCTGTAACTCTGAGAGTGTACAAATAGAACCAAATGGACCCTTACAGGTCTGTAACTCTGAGAGTGTACAAATGGAACCAAATGGACCCTTACAGGTCTGTAACTCTGAGAGTGTACAAATAGAACCAAATGGACCCTTACAGGTCAGTAACTCTGAGAGTGTACAAATAGAACCAAATGGACCCTTACAGGTCTGTAACTCTGAGAGTGTACAAATAGAACCAAATGGACCCTTACAGGTCTGTAACTCTGAGAGTGTACAAATGGAACCAAATGGACCCTTACAGGTCTGTAACTCTGAGAGTGTACAAATAGAACCAAATGGACCCTTACAGGTCAGTAACTCTGAGAGTGTACAAATAGAACCAAATGGACCCTTACAGGTCAGTAACTCTGAGAGTGTACAAATAGAACCAAATGGACCCTTACAGGTCTGTAACTCTGAGAGTGTACAATAGAACTAAATGGACCCTTACAGGTCTGCACACATGCACTGTGAGCTTGTAGGATCTGCTATATTTCCACTATTATAAAGAAAGGATTTAGAAAAAGAACTGACAGCGTGAAATTAATGTTCATACATTCTCAAATATAAATGCTGAAATATCTGACCTACAAGCTTGTAGATCTGCTATGTTCCACCATTTAAAAATAAACTAAATGAACGTATAAAATCATTAAATACGGCAGTAATACGGACCGGTAGTCAGCGGTTCCGGTAGGAGACACAAAGGAGACTCTTTGTGTCTCCTACCGGAACCGCTGCCGGTCATCACATTATTGTCTTATGAATGAGACAAAAACTAAACAATATCCATGAATTCAAGTCTCCATGGAGTGACTGATGGATAGAAAAGTCATTTTGGGGGTGAACTATCCCTTTAACCATGTACACAGGAAACTATAGAATAAACATGGATGAGCCGACTAGTTCCAAAGACAACCTTATATGTTCACCCAAAATATGACGTATTTTCTATCAATTACACCACATGAAGCCTTGAATTCATGGAGATGTATTTGTGGCATTCCTGAGACAATAATTTGATGACCGTATTGAGTCTCCTCCAAAACGATGACATCACATTATTGTCTCAGGAATGTGACGAAAACAAAACAATCTCCAATAAGTCATTTTGGGGGTGAACTACTCCTTTAAATCACGTTAAACCTGGAGAATGTCCCAAAATAACAGACAAACCTACAACAACTCAATTATGAATGACAACCGTGTTTGTTTGCACCTACAAGACAATATGTCTCCCCCCCCAGTTTGTCCTGGAATGTCACCAGTAAAGACCGTATTTCTCCAAAATATGTACAAATGCTAAATATAAGGTGTTTATCCGCTTGTCCCAAATGTTAACTAGGTGTCCGGTGTATTTGTGTAATGTATTAGTCCATATGTTTCAATAAAGAAGTGTTTTAATACCGTCTGTGGCCGATTCTGTCGTTAGTTCCCAATAGGTGGTAGTGACGGGGCGCATCCGGTGAAAGCCGGAATTACACTCAACAATGTAAACAGGAAGTAAACAAGGGGGGGAAATGTCGTTCGGCCACAGACGGTATTAAAACACTTCTTTATTGAATAATATGGACTAATACATTACACAAACACACCGGACACATAGTTAACATTTGGGCCAAGTGGGTAAAACACCTTATATTTATCATTTGTACATGTTTGGAGAAATACGGGCTTTACTGGTGACATTCCAGATCAAACTGGGGGGTGTGGAGCTAAGACTAAGACGTAGATATAAAAATGACAAAATCAATCAAATACATTTACGATAGTGTTGATCTAAGGCTATAAATGGTTATAAGACCTCATGTACGGTTTGTTTATGGTTATAAGACCTCATGTACGGTTTGTTTATGGTTATAAGACCTCATGTACGGTTTGTTTATGGTTATAAGACCTCATGTACAGTTTGTTGATTGATTGATTGATGTAGTTTATTTAGTAAGTCATGAGAAAAGTACATAACAGTACATGAAGTACAAATACACAATACAAGGTCTACTAAAGTGGAACTCATTAAGCAGCTTGTTTAAGAGGAGAACCCCATGCACACACATCATGATAGCATGTTAAAGCTATAAGAGTTCATTTACAGTCATTTGGTACAAAAAGGGAACCGTTATCATACGACGTCGTGTGGATGAATTTAAACACTTTTATCAGTAACTTTTATTTGATCATATTTATCATTTCATGTATTATTTTACATACTAACGTCTGTCCATCAACGCCCTGCGTCACCACGCTGTTCAGACGTTTTATTCATAAGTTATTATTGTTTAAATGGCAAAAACAGCAGATCTACAAGCTCACAACGCGTCGCTGATGAGACGCGTTGTGAGCTTGTAGATCTGCTGTTTTCGTCGTTCCGTAAACAAGCAGCAGAACAGGGTTAGCACGGTTAGCATTAGCAGGCCGTTAAGACGGTAATAATGACGTTAAAATGGATAAAGACGTTACCTTGTTCAGTAGAACCTTCCTCTGGATGATAACCTTTATTAATTAAAGATTATAAAGAGTTTTTATACTTATAAACAGCTTTAAAAAGCTTTAAACAGGTTTGTTTATTTGTTTGTGTTTGTTTGTTTGTTAGTTTGTTTAAAAGTCCGCGCCTCGAACGGTCGACTGATCCAGATCCTCCACTGGGTTCAGGGTTCAACAAGATTAGGACATGGACCAATCACAGGGCGCTTTGTGGGTTCGACGTCACACCAAAACCTCCCTCCATTGGCTGATGGAGCGGGACCTCCTCCGCCTGGTCGACCAATAGGAAAGCTCCATATTCAAACAGCCTATGAAACCAGAGCCGTATAAAAGAGTTATGACGCTAGCGTTGATTCCTTTGGTAAGAATGGAATGCGGAAGTTCTCTGTCTATCGCAATGAGATAGTTCCATTGTTCCAGTGTTTGGAAATAGCAGCCCGCTGCGCGGCGAGATCTAAGCGTGACGTTACTCTCTCTTCTACACTCTGTATGAAGATGAGTAAGGTTGGGAACGAGGCTAATATGCCTATCTTTTATATATATATTTGTATTTTATATAAAATAGGTACAGGTAGGCAGGTGAGTAGGTTCAAATATGTTTTTTTTAGATCAGGTGGTTAACAGTATGACAGTATGACAAACCACCTAAACTATCAAAATAAAAAAAAAGAATAATATTTGAACTGCTAAGATGAATTTTGTTTTATGAAGGTCTTAAAATTCATTAAATTGTCACTTTATAAAGGTGCAGATACCCTGTATACATGTATGTGGGTTTGTTTACTGTTGAGTGAGAAAGTGAGAAAGTTGAGTGGAGCAGACTAGACCACAACATGCCCTCACCACTGGTCCAGACGCTGTGTGCTGGCTGGTCCACTAGGGGGCGCTTGGAACCAAATGAGATGGGAAACAGAGCCATAGGTGGATTCAATGTTTATTTATTTATTTAATTATTCAGCCAAATTGTCAAATATTACCTAAGAAAGTTTTTTTTTTTAAATAGCTGATCTGCAAGCTCACAACGCCTCGCATTGTGAGCTTGTAGTTTGGCTATTTTCACAATATGTATCTGTGGAACTGAGTCAAACTATCAGAATCAGAATCAGTTTTATTGTCACATCACAGGTTTACAAGGTAAAAAAGTGGGTGAAATTCGTTTTTGTACATCGTTCCCATCGCAACGTTAGTTTCCATAGAAAGAAGAGGGGGGGGGGGGGGAGGAGAAGAGGGGGTGGGGGGCAAGTGGGAAGGAGATCAAAACAAGAGAGCAACAGAAGGCCAGACAAGTTATCTACATATTTACAAAGTACCTGAGATAATAAAAAACTAAAAAAAAACTAACTAAGGTGCCTGAGCATAGCAGCAATGTATGTATACTGTGCATGTTATACTTATACTGTGCATGATATACATATGGACGTTAAGGTGCTTAGAGGAAAAGAGCACAATAAGAGCCTAACTATGTACATTACATTACATTACAGTCATTTAGCAGACGCTTTTATCCAAAGTGACTTACAATAAGTGCATTCAACATAGGTAGGGAACGAAAACTACTAATCACCAGAAGTCTTAAGTGCATTTTCTGCAAAAACAAGCAACCAAGAGTATACCTAGCGCTAAGGTAAAAGTGCACTATATCAGCTACCTATTTCCTTAAACAAATGAGACAAAAATAGCAAAATCAAATGAGCACGAGCTAAAACAAATAAGTGTATCAACTAAACAAGATCCAATAAAACAATACAACAATAAAATAAGCGTTCGTACAACTAGTTAACAACAAGTAGGCCAGGCAGAGAGGATGGGTTTCCTGAAGAGGTGGGTTTTCAGCCTGCGGTGAAAGATGGGCAGTGACTCTGCTGTCCTGATGTCAGTGGGAAGTTCATTCCACCACTGTGGGGCCAGAACAGAAAAAAAGTTGTGACCGTGTGGATCGGCCAGAAAGACCCTTGAGTGACGAGGCAATCAGTCGCCCCGAGGTGGCAGACCGAAGTGGTCGGGCAGGGGTGTAGGCATCGACCATAGCCCGGAGGTAAGAAGGAGCTGTTCCTTTCACTGCCCTATAGGCGGGAGCGTACTCAAGTTCCCTCAGCCCTATGCTCCCTCAGCCCTATGTTCCCTCAGCCTTATGTTCCCTCAGCCCTATGTTCCCTCAGCCTTATGTTCCCTCAGCCCTATGTTCCCTCAGCCTTATGTTCCCTCAGCCCTATGTTCCCTCAGCCTTATATTCCCCCATATCAAAATAGACCCTATGTTCCCCAGCCCTATGTTCCCTCAGCCCTATGTTCCCTCAGATTGGTAAAATGGGGTACATTTTTTGTTCTTGTCTGTCATGAGATATCTTTTAACAAGATACCTAAAAAAGTGATAGACATATTTTTAACATGGGCCATGGAACTGAATCCTACAAAAGGAGTGTGATAATAGACATGGCATGTCACAAAAGGTTACATTTTTGATATCTCAAAAATGTATGGACAGGTTTAGCCTATACATAAAGTTATATTTTCTTGCTAAAACAAAATGTTGTTTGTTAAAGGTTAAAACACTATTTTCTGACAATAATTGCTATAGAGTGTTTGTTCAGTAACAGGGGTCTCCCCATCTCTCCAGCTCTTTAATAAACAGAAAATACATTTTCAGGTGGGCTACCAATTTCACCCTACCAGGAGAGAGAACCCATTTATCAGCTTAAATGTTAAAGTGTTCTTATTGTCTGTGCACAATTGCATATACATAGCATCACAAATAATCTAAAACTTGTTTGAACATTCATGCAGTCATGTAATTATGAGAAAAGTAAACAGGTTATCCTTTCTGCAAAAGGAAACCTGCCTTGGATCAGGGTCATACATTTATTTTTATCGATTATGACAATTGAGTATCTATGACAGCCTTCCTTGGACACTTCCCCAAATAGTGTTTGGAGTTCCGTTTTTAAGGCCCGTACATCTCCATAAATAATATAAAGTGCTCACCCGGTAAGCACTTTATATTATTATTATTTTATTACCCCTACAGTAACAGAAGGGATGTTCATGTACAATTCACCAGTGAACTAGAAAGGAGAACTAAAGTCTATTTACTTTGCTTTATTGGCTGTTAGATTAGGTCAATCATATCAACACTGTTTAATAAATGACTATATATAAAGTCACTCGTACACAGAAAAGTTTGACGAGTTTCCACTGTCAAACATCTCTGCCCAACGAGGACACAAATTAACCGGCGCAGTGCTATCTACAGTATACTCATTGTCCCATGATCTATTGAATACAAATATATATATTATTGTCCCCTCCATATTTTTTGTCTCTTTTATAAATAAGAACCGAAAATGAATTGGGAAAAAAGCTCCGTGTCTGTGCAGCACAGTCTATTCACAGTGTCTATTGAAATGACAACGAACACAGCCATAAAGGAAACGATAAGGAAGCCATAAAGGTATCCTTTAGCCTTAGATACACACAAACCTTCTGGTTGGGAGTGTCTTTAGTCATTTATTAAACAGCCAATAAAGTATTGTCAATAGACTTTGGTTCTCCTTTCTAGTTCACTGGTCAATTGTACATGAACATCCATTCTGTTACTGTAGGGGTTGAAGGTATACAGTTAGTTAAAATTGAAATGACAAAATCTCAATAACATTGCTCTGTTTTAGTTTTGCCTGGGTTTAGTGTTAACCACTTTCAGTGTGGCGTCCCTATTTTGGTCATGTCATTATAGGCGAACATTTTCAAAAATACAACTTAGTTATAATAAAGCAGTGCTTAATTGAATTATATGAGCCTATTGTACCTAGTGGGCTATACATGGTCATACATGTAACATACAGTACAGTTGGATTTGAAAACTATTTTGTTACATAATAAGCATCTACATGTAGCTATTATACTTGTATGTCAAATATGGTCTGAAGAATCAATAGAGAATTCTGGAAATTTGAATCTGGAAAGTATCGATTATAAGTGTCACTGACGGCCGAGATTTCTGACTAATAACATTAATAGTTGATGGGAGTGGGACACTTTTTAAACATTTAAATATTTAAAATACTTTCTGTAAGGTATTAACACATTCATTGCCAGGTATTAATTAATTAATTCATCCGCCACTGCCAGCGGTTTTACCTTATTTTGAGTCCTTTTGACGATCCACAACCCACACTATGCGAAACACACAGAGACTTGTGTGTTCACCGCAGACCCGCTGACAGACATTTACAGACATTCACATATTGTCAGTTTTCGGACAATGTTGGTCCTGGTCCGACCAACTTGCCACTTGCACGATACACACCGGATCAAATGGGACACACACAAGGTATGCCCGGGACACACAGACAGACTGACCTTTGGGGTGACACCCAGAGTGGAAGTAGGGCAGCCCCCCCTTCCTCAGGGGACCCCAACAGGTGACACCAACAGCACATTATGGCAGGACTATCTGTGATGCTGAGGGAACATAGAGTAGGGCTGAGGGAATATAGGGTTGAGGGAACATAGGGCTGAGGGAACACAGGGTTGAGGGAAAATAAGCCTGAGGGAACATAGGGTCTAAATTGATATGGGGAACATAGGGCTGAGGGAATATAGGGCTGAGGGAACATGGGACCTAATTTGGATGATTTTTTTTTGTTAGAGATTGAGGGAACATAGGGTTGAGGGAACATAGGGCTGAGGGAACATAGGCATGACCCCCTATAGGCTAGCACCAGGGTTTTAAACTGGATGCGAGCCGCTACGGGGAGCCAGTGTAGAGAACGGAGAAGGATGGTTGTGTGGGAGAACTTGGGGCGGTTGAACACCAAACGAGCCGCAGCTTTCTGAACAAGCTCCAGAGGTCTGATGGCAGATGCCGGAGCACCAGCAAGGAGGGAGTTGCAGTAGTCCAGGCGGGAGATGACAAGAGCCTGGATGAGCACCTGGGCTGCCTTCTCCGTGAGGAAGGGGCGAATCCTCCTGATGTTGTAGAGGAGGAATCTGCAGGGAGGGAAGAGGAATAGATGAAGATAGAGAGGGAGGGGTGGAAGGCAGACGGGTGTGGGTAGTGCGCAGGGCACCAGCCGGGGGGGGGAGGGAAGGAGGATCGGATATCGTTCACCTTCTTGTCAAAGAATTTGGCGAAGTCGTCAGGGAGGAGGGACGAGGAGGGAGGAGGGGGTGGTGGTTGCAGGAGAGAGGAGAAAGTTTCAAAGAGTTTTTTAGGGTTGGAAGCAGAAGCCTGAATTTTAGTGCAGAAGAAAGCAGCTTTAGCAGCTGATAGAGAGGAGGAAAAAGTAGAAAGGAGAGATTGGAAGGTGAGAAGGTCCTCCAGGAGGTTGCCATTTCTCCATTTGCGCTCAGCCGCTCTCAGGCTCCGTCTCTCAGTCCGCACTGAGTCCGACAACCAGGGGGCAGGTGGAGTTTGGCGTGCAGGCCTGGTGGTGAGGGGACAGAGATGGTCCAGGGAAGAGGATAGAGTAGAGAAAAGAAGATAAGTGGCGGTATGTAATGCCTCAACTCCTACAATTCCAAGTGCATGTCAGGGTTGGGGGGGTCCCAGTTCAAATATGATTATTTTGGGGGGATCCCCAGTTCAAATATGATTATTTTGGTGGGTCCCCATGCAGTTCAACCGGGGGCAATTGGGGACTCGTGCTCCAAAGGCGTGTGCTTAAAACTGGTGCTTAAAACTGGTGCTTAAAACTGGTGCTTAAAACTGGTGTAAACGCAAGCCGGTTCGCAGCTGGTTTGGTGAAAGCAAAAAAAAAACTTTCCACCAAAGTTATTTTGGTGGAAAAGGGACCAAAGAGTCTTCTATACTGAGTCTCCTATTGACTGATGTCCCGGTCATCAAATTATTGATAGATTAATCAATAATTCATTAGAATACTATTTCTATGCATTTGATGTATCACCTCGTGTTTACCTTGCTTTACTGTAGAGTTACATTCTATTCTATTTAGTATTCTACTAAAACATCCTATGCTGTTTTTAGTTTACTATTTATCATTTAATATGTAGGCATTTAGCCAACCCGGTTAAACAGACACTCTTAACCCGGAGCGATAGATAAAAACAGCATAGGATGTTTTAGTCTTGTAACAGTACAGTAGCTCACTGTTTCCCACACCCAGGTCTGGGTTGCGGACCAATTTGTATGAGTCGGGGAGTAGCCTAAATATCCCCTTTTCTTTGTTTCCTACATTTAATTATTTAAAAATGTATTTTTTCAAAAGATATAAAAAAAAATCACAGCTTTTCGTCAATTGAAAACAATTCCAACATTTTTCAAAAGTATTGAATGAATTAAAATCAAAGAATTTCCATTAAAGAAAAATAAAACACAAAAAAAACTCAAACATTTCAGTGAATCTAGGTTTAAGTATAGCTATTTTCACTTGTTTGGTCCCCAGGCTAACGGTTCAGGAGACACTGCACACACACAGTGGTTTAGCCTCCATGAGAAGTGTTCAGACACAGCCTTCCCAGAGCACAACACCGTTAGCTGTCTGTGTCTATAGGAGGAGCAGCTGTGTGTGTGTGTGTGTGTGTGTGTGTGTGTGTGTGTGTGTGTGTGTGTGTGTGTGTGTGTGTGTGTGTGTGTGTGTGTGTGTGTGTGTGTGTGTTGCAACGTGTGTGTGTGTGTGTGTGTGTGTGTGAGTGTGTGTGTGTGTGTGTGTGTGTGTGTGTGTGTGTGTGTGTGTGTGTGTGTGTGTGTGCGTGCGTGCGTGCGTGCGTGCGTGCGTGCGTGCGTGCGCGTGTGTGTGTGTGTGTGTCAGCCTACTGGTGGTTACATTATCTCTTATAGGTGGTGGAGAGGCAGTGTTAGGAATATCTGTGCTGTGCTGTGCTGTGCTGTGCTGTGCTGTGCTGTGTGCTGTGTGCTGTGCTGTGTGCTGTGCTGTGCTGTGCTGTGCTGTGCTGTGCTGTGCTGTGCTGTTACATATGGACCATGACATATTTATAACGTTGGACATCTCACCTCCAAACTGAATATGATCCCATAATATTATCGCTATAAGGCCAGTTAACAAAAACATCTACTGATGCACAAACGTGGACACATCATCAGTGTTGTTTCCTGGAGTCACTGGGTGTTTGGGGTCTTTCAACAAACACCCTCCTCCAGGAGACCCAACCAAGGCTGATCAGACCCCGGCCTGTGTTCAATGACATCATGCTGATTGATTGATGTAGTTTATTTAGTAAGACATGAGAATAGTACATGACAGTACATAACAGTACATGGAAGTACAAATTCACAATACAAGGTCTACTAAACTGGAACTCTCATTAAGCACGCAGCTTGTTTAAGATGAGAACCCCATGCACACAAATCATGATGTCATATAAGAGGCAGACAGATATACACACTACTATACAGAATGTCATACAATCAGCTTTCAGGTTACTGGTATGAAGAGAGAAAAAAAAAATATATATATATACAAAAGAGGAAAATGAAGATGGGGGGGGGTTAGGGGGGGTAGGTTAAGACTTAGACAGGGGCCATTTTCAAATTGCAGCCTCCTGAAGGTGTATCTTTAGGGCAGTTTTGAAAGTGAGTAGGGTTTTACACTCCTTTACTCCTTTTGGTAGGGCATTCCACATTTTTGATGAATAGCATGAGAACGAGTTCATTCCCTTAGTTGAGCCAAATCTGGGTTGAACATGATTTGTGGAGCTGCCTCTGGTGTTATGATCATGGACTTCATTAACATTTTGGAAGTATTTTGACAAATACAGGGGGATCCCAATGTTGTGGTGTATCTTGAAGACCAGGCCCATAGCAAGTTGCTGTACTCTGTCCTCAACCCTAAGCCATCCAATCCTAGCAAAATGAGCAGGTGTTAGATGGGTTTTGTGATTGAGGCCAAGAAGTAGCCTTACAAGTTTGTTTTGGGATGTTTGGAGCCTTGTTTTTAAGGCCTTGGAGGTGTTGTGATACCATGAAGTGCATGCATAATCATAATGACCTTGAATGAGGGCCCCTGCAAGAATCTTCAGAGTATTCTTACTGACTAGACGATCAATCCTCCACAAATAGAGTGTTATTTGGTTGAAATTTTTGATCACTTTTTCGGCGTTTTTGTTACCAGAGAGGTTTGCCTCCAAGATGGAGCCCAGGTAGGTAATTTCATCCTTTCTTTTGATGACATCATCACCCACTTTGATCGTGAAACTCTCTGCCTTGCTAAGGTTAGGACTGGACCCGAAGAGGATGGATTCAGTTTTACCCAGGTGTAATGAAAGTTTGTTGTCAGAGAGCCAGATGCAGATCTTGTTGAGTTCGGAGCTGAGAGTTTTCTCAACCTGCAGCCTGTCCCTGTCCGAGACTAGCAGGGCCGAGTCATCTGCGAACAGGAACAGTTTGCAGTCGCAGGCTGATGACATATCATTCAAATATATCAGGAACAGTAAAGGTCCTAGTATACTTCCTTGTGGGACACCACAAGTCACAGGAAGGGGGGGGGGACTGGGTGCCGTTTACTTCCACCACTTGCTCCCTCCCTTCCAGGTAGGATCTCATCCAGTTCACTGACGTATCATCAAAACCTATTGCTTTGAGCTTATTGATCATAATTGGGTGATTAACGGTGTCAAAGGCCTTCTGGAGGTCCAGCATGACCATGCCGCAATATTTGCCCTTGTCGACATCTTGTTTGATAGAGTCGTTCAAATAGAGAAGGCATGTGTCAGTGGAGTGGTTTGTTCTGAAACCAGATTGGAATTTGTAGATTAGATTTTTCTCGGCAAGATACTTATCGACCTGTTCATAGACTATTTTTTCCATGACTTTCGAGATGGAGCTAAGAATAGAAATAGGGCGGTAGTTGCCAGGGTCTAATTTGTTTCCTTTTTTGTACAGAGGGGTCACCCTTGCTTTTTTTTAATCGTTAGGGACCCGTCCCTGTATGATGTAGAGGTTTATTATGTGGGTAATGATTGGAGCAATGGAGGCGGCTGAGTCTTTTAGAAATTTGGCGGGGATATTGTCGAGGCCTGTGGCTTTGTGTTGATGAAGAGCACTCCATTTTTTAAACACCTCTTCTGTTTTCACAGGGGAGAGTTTAAAATCATCTTTGCGTACACCCTGTTTTTTTTACTGTTACTGCCCTGTAGCTTTATGTTATTATATTATTATCATAACACACTACTGCCCCCACTGTAGCTTAATGTTATTATATTATTATCATAACACACTACTGCCCCCACTGTAGCTTAATGTTATATTATTATCATAACACACTACTGCCCCCACTGTAGCTTAATGTTATTATATTATTATCATAACACACTACTGCCCCCACTGTAGCTTAATGTTATATTATTATCATAACACACTACTGCCCCCACTGTAGCTTAATGTTAATTATTATCATAACACACTACTGCCCCCACTGTAGCTTAATGTTAATTATTATCATAACACACTACTGCCCCCACTGTAGCTTAATGTTATTATATTATTATCATAACACACTACTGCCCCCACTGTAGCTTAATGTTATTATATTATTATCATAACACACTACTGCCCCCACTGTAGCTTAATGTTAATTATTATCATAACACACTACTGCCCCCACTGTAGCTTAATGTTATATTATTATCATAACACAGCTCCTCTAGGCCACTCCTCTGCATGCAACATGTTGTAAGTTTGCAGGATGAAAACAGCGTGAGTAGACTGAAGGAAGAGGATGTGGTGAGAAGTGATTTCTGTAGAACTTTGAGTGTGTGTGTGTGTGTGTGTGTGTGTGTGTGTGTGTGTGTGTGTGTGTGTGTGTGTGTGTGTGTGTGTGTGTGTGTGTGTGTGTGTGTGTGTGTGTGCTACAACCCAACCACCGTGTGCAGCATTCTGCAACACCTTGCTGCATGTCATACACAGTGTTTTTCATTTTCCCAAAAATGTATAAAAAAAAAAATGAAAAAAGTAATTGAAAAAACACGGCGTCCTCACGTATTAGGAGAGCTCTATGAGTCCTAGATTTACAGTGCATGTAGACGAAGCTATTGGCGGCGAAAAGATTTAGGGAAAGGGGGGTTCCAGGGGGTCCCCTGCAGCAAAATGTGTTAATATGGCATCACAATCATTTGAACCACTTTTATACTTTGGCTTTTCAAAAACAGCCAAAGTGTGTCATCACTTCCTGATGCACTTTAAGCTGCATCCTGACTGGGTTCTCTGTCCTGAACATGTTCTGTTAAATAAAGAGCTGGAGAGACATGGAGATCTCCTGTTACTGAACACTCTATGGCAGGGCTTTCAACTGATGGTGAACCAGGGACCAGGGACCACCACCCTGACTAAGAATCAACCTATTGGGTTAAGATTAGGGCTTTGGTAACACTTGCTATGGGTCCCATACATCCCACTGTTTATTATTATTATCATTATTATCATTATTATTATTATTATTATTATTATTATTATTATTATTGTTATTATTGTTATTATTATTATTATTATTATTATTATTATTATTATTATTATTATTATTGTTATTATTATTATTCCATGGCATAATTAGGCCTGCAGGTGGTCCATGGGAAAATGTTTTAAAATACAAATACATAAATAAAACACCTTTTGTTAAATGTTTTAAAATATTAAAAAATATATATTTCCATCAAATGTAAGGATGTGTTTGTAGTGAATAGGCGTGCCGTGGTGTGGGAGAAAAGGCTTGACGTTAAATAATGACCGCATGGTAACGACTTGATTTAATTCATTATACACGATAATAAGTGCAACAAATGACATGAAGCCCAGGCATTATTTAACTGAAACATGTGAGTGGTCCAGAGCTCTAAAAAAGGTTGAGAACCACCGATCCATTCATATCCCTCATGTTACCCTTATTCTGTTCTCTTCTTTATCCAACCTTCTGTTAAACTCATGTTATGATATACCAGAGGCGTACCCACTGTAGAGGCAAGGGCCCAACTAAGATCTCGCCTCCCCTAAAAAAAACAAATAACCCGAAAAGGTGTCATTGCGTGCTTAATGTCACGCATCCAACAAGCTTTGAACTGAGCAGATTGTTGGACCTTCTGTTCCAGAGAGAATGGACAAAACATCTTGAAAACGGACACTTTCACCGGTTTTCGATTGAGTTGAAATTTCTTTTTTGGGGGTAATAGAGGAGGGGGGGGGGGATCTCGCCTGCCCTAGATGTAAATCCTGGGGACGCCACTGTGATATACTGATTTATATCTTATGTATAGAGCAGACACATGCGATTATTTGGGCACATTTCCTAATAATGATGACTCATTCAGGCAAAGCGGTACAACTTCCCCCTCTGGAGAATCTAATTCCTTTTTCTGTGGAATGTCTTCATCTCCGACTTCCTATGTAACTTGACAACATTGATGCGTCGTCAAAGGTCACCAGGTCATTTAGTGCACTGTTCCCTGGAAGAACATACATACAAATGTTCCTACATTACTAACTGCATGGTCAGGGACCACATGCAATACCTTTACCTATCAGGAACATGGATCTACACCTATCAGGAACATGGATCTACATATTGACCTATCAGGGACATGGATCTACACATTGACCTATCAGGAACATGGATCTACACATTGACCTATCAGGGACATGTTTACATAGATCTCTAACATGCTGACCTAGTTTGAAATCCAACCAGAAGAAGTGAGCTGCCACAGGAACAGGAAGTGGTTTTCAGGTTGCCGGTTAGACGCTGTCGGCAGCAGGAAGACTTCTGGTAAACCTGCTGATTGTTGTGAAGTCGAACACCGAGGGTTACCACGGTTACAGCTGCTGCTGCAAAAGTCACTGCAGGAAAAGTGCCTTCATGTACTTTGCTGCGTCGTGTAACGTTCCACGCTCTCCTCCTGCGTAGTGTAACGTTCCACGCTCTCCTCCTGCGTAGTGTAACGTTCCACGCTCTCCTCCTTCACTTCACCTGCATGGCCGCTCAACAACATTTGAACAATTACGTCCACAGATAGTGAAGCTCGTTGGTTATAAAAGAAGAGAATGTCAAGATCTTTATTTGATGTGATGTAAGGTTATAAGGTTAAGGATATGGCCTGTTCTCAAACCTTTCAGGCAGCGACCCCCCAAAATAATCATATTTGAACTGGGGACCCCCTAAAATAATCATATTTGAACTGGGGACCCCCCAAAATAATCATATTTGAACTGGGGACCCCCCACCCTGACAAGCACCTGGAAATATAAGAGTTGAGACATTACAGTTTGTTTGACTCGGTTCCACAGATCAAATATTGTGAAAATAGCAGTTCTACAAGCGTTGTGAGCTTGTAGATCTGCTATTTTCACAATTCAGACAATATTTGACAATTTTGACATTTTTTCTCGTACAGGCTATAGTTTGTTGATTACTTTTGATGCAGCAATCTTTTTTTTTCTCTCCTTTTTTTTAGAGGTATTGAAAAGGTCTTAAAAGTCATGATATTTTCACTTTATAAATGTTACAGACACCCTGTATACATATATACAGTATGTATATGTATGTATACATATATACAGTATGTATATATACATATATACAGTATGTTTATGTATATAGTATACACTTATGTTGGTTTGTTTACTGTTGAGTGAGAAAACAATGTTGCTCATAAAGCTAATCATCTGGGGACCCTGCTGGGGTCCCGGCCCACATGTTGGGAACCCCTGCTTTAAGTGAGACACATCAGAGAACATGTTCCACCTGCTAGTTAGGCTCCTCCCTCTCTTCTGCTTTACAATCCCTCCTTCTTCCTCCTGGTGACGAGTGTTGACAGTTTACATTCACTGACTGACAGACAGACAGACAGACAGACAGACAGACAGACAGACAGACAGACAGACAGACAGACAGACAGACAGACAGACAGACAGACAGACAGACAGACAGACAGACATGAGGTGATGGACATAGTGTGGACCATGCTGGTGGTGCTGATGGTGTGGTGTGCTACAGGCTGCATGGCTCAGAGTGGAGGAGACAGCGGTGAGACATTACTTCATCTTTTATTCTGATGCTTTATACCTGTGATCAGTAAAAAATGTGAGTACTTTTTCCACCACTGATTCAGTGGTGGAAAAAGTACTACATTTTTTTACTTAAGTACAAGTATCAATACTGCAATGTAGAAATACTCTGTTACAAGTGAAAGTCCCGGAAATGTACTTGAGTAAAAGTTCAAAAGTATTGGTATCAAAATGTACTCAAAGTACCAAAAGTAGAAAGTAGGCCTACTTATTATGCAGAATGTCCCATTTCACAGGTTTCCAATGTATTCAAATCTTTTGAAAATAGCAGATCTGATATTTTCAAATGGACAAAATGTATACAGAGCTGAAGTGGTTAATGTATGTTTTGTTATAATAATCAAAATCTACAAAGTAACTAGTAACTAAAGTTTTAAAATAAATGTAGTGGAGTAAAAGTACAATATTTGCCTCTGAGATGTGTAGTGGAGTAGAAGTAAAAGTATTGGAAATACTCCAGTAAAGTAAGAAATACCTTAAAATTGTACTTAAGTACAGTACTTGAGTAAATGTACTCAAGTACATTACATTACAGTCATTTAGCAGACGCTTTTATCCAAAGAGACTTACAATAAGTGCATTCAACATAGGTAGGCAAGAAAACTACTAATCACCAGAAGTCTTTAAGTGCATTCTCTTCTAAAACAAACAACTAAGAGTATACCTAGCGCTAAGGTAAAAGTGACATAAAACAGCTACATGTATGTACTTAGTTACTTTACACCACTGTATGTACTTAGTTACTTTACACCACTGCTGTGATCCTATAGTTCTGTGGTTTTCATACTTTTTTTCATGTCAAGGAAGACCCTTGACACGTGTGTTTGTGTGTGTGTGTGTGTGTGTGTGTGTGTGTGTGTGTTTAGAAGAGCTATTCTTACAAATTTATTTTGAAATTTGTAAACAGTTCCTTTTTTATGTTTGTGTGCGTGTGCGTGTGCGTGTGCGTGCGTGTGCGTGCGTGTGCGTGTGCGTGTGCGCGTGTGCGTGTGCGTGTGCGTGTGTGCGTGTGCGTGTGCGTGTGTGTGTGTGTGCGCGTGCGTGCGTCTGCTCTGTCACAAACAACCTCCCCTGTTAGGGAGCCTATACCTTATTCTTTATGCATTCATTCCATACATTAATTCATCCACAGTTATTGACACTCATTTCCACAGTATCATTTTTCATGTTTGGTAATGATTAATGATTAACGATTAATGATTAATTAAATATGTAAGGATTAAAGTCAGACAATATGCCTGTTCATAACTGACAGAATAAAAACAACACACTATACTTATACAAAGCTGTTTATTATATCTGTATTGTTTGTATTATGATCATAACTATTCATATAAGTCCAAATAGGCGGATAGCATTTTCACACTTTCCAGGCTGCAACCTCCACAAATAATCATATTTGAACTGGGGACCCCCCCCCAAATAATCATATTTGAACTGGGGTCCCCCCCCCCCCAATTTTTTTTTTTATCATATTTGAACTGGGGACCCCCCACCCTAACAAGCACTTAGAATTGTAGGAGTTGAGGCGTTACATTTACTTTTGACTCTGTTCCACAGATAAAAATATTAGGAAATAGGCGATCTACAAGCTCATAACGCCTGGCAACGCTAGACGTTATGAGCTTGTAGATCGTTATGTATTGCAGATCATTAATTCATAATTACTTGAACAGTTTGAGGTAGTAATGGTCACATTTATTTCTTCATTTTAGAGGTATTAAAAATGTCCTTAAATTCACTTCAGAGGTGTGCAGATACCCTGTAGACATTGCCCCCCCCCCCCCACAGTTTGAGAACCACTGACTGACAGAATAAATCACACTATAATGTACATAGTACATTATAACATATATATTATAATGAATTACAACTCTGAGAATTTATAACAATACGTTATACACTCCTGGTTATGAAGTATTATGATACGTGACCTTATGAGTCAATTATAAAATGCTTTAATAATGCGTTATGATTAATTGTTATGATGAAGCATTATGAGCATTGATGAGTTCCTGATAACTATAATTACACAGTGTAATGAACAGCTTATAATGCCTTATACAGTAAGTATGTTCAAAAAGCATTATAGACAAACATGGAATGTATAGATCAGGGCTACTCAACTTAAGATGGCTCAGGGGCCACTCAGCAAAATACCAAAAGTCCAAGGGGCCGCCATAAAAATGACGGTCCTATTTTGGATTTTCGATTTGTAACACACAAGAAAATGTACATTTTGACATCATATTCTTTTCACTGTACCAGTTTATTTTGTGTTGTGTGTATGTCCAGTGGCAGACACCTATCCTGGGCGCGCGGCAAAGCCGCGCGGCCCGGAAAAATTTGGGGTCAAACCCCCCCAAAAACCCGAAATGCATAGAAAACTAAGCATTATACCTGTAACAATTGACGCACCTGTATGTATGTCTGTCTGTTTGTTTTTGAAAAATGTTTTAGCAACCCATATATTTGAACGGAAATGTATATTTTTAATCCTGTGCTTTTTTTTTTTTTTTTGACCATGAGGGGGCCGCCAAGACGCTGCGATCCGGGCCGCATGCGGCCCGCGGTCCGCGGGTTGAGTAGCGCTGGTATAGATTATGAAGTATTATGCTTTACTTGACATTATAAGTCATTCATGATGTCTACTCAGGCCTTAGTGTTTCACTACAGACACTTTATAAGAGACTTGATTCACTATTTAGATATTTGATATTTGATATTCATTTTAACAGACACGCCCCCTTCCTATACAAACCCATTGTAACTTCAAACTCCATTTAAACCATGTTAGACTCATTGAAAACACCATCCTTGGTTCTGGTGACTGATATTGCGTATTGTAATGGAGTTTGAAGTTATAATGGGTTTGTATAGGAAGGGGGCGTGTCTGTTAAAATAAATATCAAATATCTAAATACTGAATGAAGCAACTTAA
>NC_137624.1:46577076-46597736 GCF_963280865.1 Gymnoscopelus braueri | reverse complement strand
TGTCTGTCTGTCTGTCTGTCTGTCTGTCTGTCTGTCTGTCTGTCTGTCTGTCGGTCGGTCGGTCGGTCGGTCGGTCGGTCGGTCGGTCGGTCGGTCGGTCGGGTCGGTCTGTCAGGTCGGTCTGTCTGTCTGTCTGTCTGTCTGTCTGTCTGTCTGTCTGCCTGTCTGTCTGTCTGTCTGTCTGTCTGTCTGTCTGTCTGTCTGTCTGTCTGTCTGTCTGTCTGTCTGTCTGTCTGTCTGTCGGTCGGTCGGTCGGTCGGTCGGTCGGTCGGTCGGTCGGGTCGGTCTGTCAGGTCGGTCTGTCTGTCTGTCTGTCTGTCTGTCTGTGTCTGTCTGTCTGTCTGTCTGTCTGTCTGTCTGTCTGTCTGTCTGTCTGTCTGTCTGTCTGTCTGTCTGTCTGTGTCTGTCTGTGTCTGTCTGTCTGTGTCTGTCTGTGTCTGTCTGTCTGTCTGTCTGTCTGTCTGTCTGTCTGTCTGTCTGTCTGTCTGTCTGTCTGTCTGTCTGTCTGTCTGTCTGTCTGTCTGTCTGTCTGTCTGTCTGTCTGTCTGTCTGTCTGTCTGTCTGTCTGTCTGTCGGTCTGTCACACGCAAGATTTATCAATCAAAATGTTACTTATTTTGTTGTTTATTTGTATTTATTATATATTTTTTCTAATTGATTAGAACATTGTGTAACTTTCTTTATGACCAAATATGAATCAGAAGGTCATTACAGGTTGGTCCTGATTGGACGGAGCGGCATCACGGGGGCGGGGCTCTTTCTTACCTTTCCATCCTTGTCGTAAGGAGAGTCGAAGTTGTCCAGGAAGGTTCTGAACACCTGCTCCTCGGTCCACTCTCCGTTCCGGTACTTTGGGTGGTTCTTGGCGTTGTACACGCCCCTCAGGTCGTCCACGGTGACGACCCCGTCCCCCGTCTTGTCCAGCTTACGGAACGCCTGCATGATCACCTCTTTCCGGGCCGAGGACATCGGTGGCTGCAAGAAAAATATAAGAAATACGAAATAATGAGCCTGACCTCAAATTGATGAATAGGAGTACACCATTTAACTGAACTTATTGATTGAATCGATTATAAAATATAAAGATGTGAGCTTGTAGATCGAGAGTGAGAATCCAAGGAATCCAAGTGGGGGGGGGGTTATTTTACAAGCTACGGTTCAATAGTTATTGGCCAAAACGTTAAGTGGGCTGTTGTAGCGCCACCATGAGGCAGGTGTGAAAAAGTTGGGGTGGAGGTTCTCCCTTGGCCTAGTGGGAATGTTAAGAGGAACTCATCTAAGTCGATCATTGATGAATGAATTACCCTCAGAGTTAAGAGGAACTCATCTAAGTCGATCATTGATGAATGAATTACCCTCAGAGTTAAGAGGAACTCATCAAAGTCGATCATTAATGAATGAATTACCCTCAGAGTTAAGAGGAACTCATCAAAGTTGATCATTAATGAATGAATTACCCTCAGAGTTAAGAGGAACTCATCTAAGTCGATCATTGATGAATGAATTACCCTCAGAGTTAAGAGGAACTCATCAAAGTCGATCATTAATGAATGAATTACCCTCAGAGTTAAGAGGAACTCATCAAAGTCGATCATCCCGCTGCCGTCTCGGTCGAAGGTCCTGAAGAGACTCAGAGCCTCGTCTTTGTCCATCAGAACACCGTAATCATTTAACCCCTTCAGGAACTCCTTCACGTCCAGAGAGCGGTTGTTGTTATCGTCCATGATCTTAAACGTCCTGCGTGAAGACAAAGAGTTATTGTTATAACTATTATTATTGGGTCGCGGGGGTTTCAGCAGAGAGCTCCAGACTTCCCTTTCCTGAGCAACATTAGCCACTTCCTCCTGGGGAATCCCAGGAGGAAGTGTGGAGATATAATCCAAGGCCAGTGTGGAGATATAATCCCCCCATCTGGTCCTTGGTCTGCCATGGGGTCTTCTCCTCCCAGTGGGACAGCAAGGACCTCCCTAGGGAGACGCTCGGGAGACATCCGCACTAGATGCCCAAACTAATAAGCTGGCTCCTTTCCAAGTGAAGGAGCAGTGGTTCTACTCCGAGGCTCTCGCGGGTGACTGAGCTTCTCACTCTATCTCTAAGGGAGATGAGCTTCTCACTCTATCTCTAAGGGAGATGAGCTTCTCACCCTATCTCTAGGGAGATGAGATTCTCACCCTATCTCTAAGGGAGATGAGCTTCTCACTCTATCTCTAAGGGAGATGAGCTTCTCACTCTATCTCTAAGGGAGATGAGCTTCTCACTCTATCTCTAAGGGAGATGAGCTTCTCACTCTATCTCTAAGGGAGATGAGCTTCTCACTCTATCTCTAAGGGAGATGAGCTTCTCACTCTATCTCTAAGAGAGATGAACTTCTCACCCTATCTCTAAGGGAGATGAACTTCTCACTCTATCTCTAAGGGAGATGAGCTTCTCACCCTATCTCTAAGGGAGATGAGCTTCTCACCCTATCTCTAAGGGAGATGAGCTTCTCACTCTATCTGTAAGGGAGATGAGCTTCTCACCCTATCTCTAAGGGAGATGAGCTTCTCACCCTATCTCTAAGGGAGATGAGCTTTTCACCCTATCTCTAAGGGAGATGAACTTCTCACTCTATCTCTAAGGGAGATGAGCTTCTCACTCTATCTCTAAGGGAGATGAGCTTCTCACTCTATCTCTAAGGGAGATGAGCTTCTCACTCTATCTCTAAGGGAGATGAACTTCTCACCCTATCTCTAAGGGAGATGAGATTCTCACCCTATCTCTAAGGGAGATGCCAGCCACCCGTCTGAGAAAACTCATTTTGGGGGGATTATTAAAAAGGTCTTAAAAGTACTTCAATTGTCACTTTATAGATGTGCACATAGCCTGTATACACTTCTACTGCATGTGGGTTTGTTTCTCATGCATTATGCTGTTAAGGCTGTACAGTGTTGTATATTTATACTGTATGTTGGTTTGTTTCTCATGCATTATGCATGCACTGTTGACACGGTACAGTGTTATTTGGTTCATTATTGATGTGGTGTCTTTTTACTCGGCTGTATCTGTAACTGTTTCTGAACTGTTGAGCTGCCACTGACTTTCCCCCGCAGGATCAATAAAGGTTTTATCTTTATCTCTCTTATCGCACCCAATGAATTAAAGTCACAGACCGTCTACACACCAAGCACTATGACTGTAACTATGGAGATATTGTTTAAATAAAGCATCAAGTAATACGTCATGTAATATTATCATATATCTGGTAAATCTTGTCTTCACCAATGTGTTGTAAAGGTGTCTATAGTGACACATTTAAAAAAGATTGAAATTCAACTCCGCCAGGACCCGTTGAACGAGTTACAGACCATCCCATGCAATGTGATTAGATGATTTTACCCTAATTTACCCCAACTATCAATAATTTACCCTAATTTACCCCAACTATCAATAATTTACCCTAATTTACCCCAACTATCAATAATTTACCCTAATTTACCCCAACTATCTATAATTTACCCTAATTTACCCCAACTATCAATAATTTACCCTAATTTACCCCAACTATCAATAATTTACCCTAATTTACCCCAACTATCAATAATTTACCCTAATTTACCCCAACTATCAATAATTTACCCTAATTTACCCCAACTATCTATAGCCGGTCAGAGCTGAGCCTCAGGGGCCACCGTAGGTACGGCTGCACTGTCCACTTCCTTGTCAATCAAGGTTGATTATTTAAATGCCCTGCTATGGACCAAACGGTTGGCTGCTTGGTGGTTGCTGGCCGTGGGTCTCACTTATGTTTGCTTAAATGCTGGTGCCAGGGTGAGTAATGTGTCGCATGCCTTGGTTTTAATCATGTTTATATTTTAGTATTGTAGCCCACTCAACTTGGTTTTCATAGACCTCGTTGCTTATTTCTCTCGCTAAATCTGGCAACAGTGGAGGTGTGGTGAGGCTGCCAGTCTGTCTCACCTGCCCAGACCCTTGATGCCGGAAGACCCTCGAGCCAGACACTGCAGCCTCAGTCTCTCCACGGGATCTGAGCTCACACACAGCCGCCTCTTGGCGTTCATCGCCATCTCTCGATCGTGCCTTGACGTCCCTGCCATCTGAAAACACATATAACATACTGTATGCCTGAGGTCCCTGCCATCTGAAAACATATAACATACTGTATGTATGCCTGAGGTCCATCTGAAAACATATAACATACTGTATGTCTGAGGTCCATCTGAAAACATATAACATACTGTATGCCTGAGGTCCCTGCCTTCTGAAAACATATAACATACTGTATGTCTGAGGTCCCTGCCATCTGAAAACATATAACATACTGTATGTCTGAGGTCCCTGCCTTCTGAAAACATATAACATACTGTATGTCTGAGGTCCCTGCCATCTGAAAACATATAACATACTGTATGTCTGAGGTCCATCTGAAAACATATAACATACTGTATGTCTGAGGTCCATCTGAAAACATATAACATACTGTATGCCTGAGGTCCATCTGAAAACATATAACATACTGTATGTCTGAGGTCCATCTGAAAACATATAACATACTGTATGTCTGAGGTCCATCTGAAAACATATAACATACTGTATGTCTGAGGTCCATCTGAAAACATATAACATACTGTATGCCTGAGGTCCCTGCCTTCTGAAAACATATAACATACTGTATGTCTGAGGTCCATCTGAAAACATATAACATACTGTATGTCTGAGGTCCATCTGAAAACATATAACATACTGTATGTCTGAGGTCCCTGCCATCTGAAAACATATAACATACTGTATGTCTGAGGTCCCTCTGAAAACATATAACATACTGTATGCCTGAGGTCCCTGCCTTCTGAAAACATATAACATACTGTATGCCTGAGGTCCCTGCCTTCTGAAAACATATAACATACTGTATGTCTGAGGTCCATCTGAAAACATATAACATACTGTATGCCTGAGGTCCCTGCCTTCTGAAAACATATAACATACTGTATGTCTGAGGTCCCTGCCATCTGAAAACATATAACATACTGTATGTCTGAGGTCCCTGCCTTCTGAACACATATAACATATGCCAATGGATCCAGTGAATATTTTGTTATTAAAGAATTCTTACCGAGCAAAATACATCCAGACAGACAGACATCAAATATCACATATCTAAATACTCACATATATTCCTCTTATTCATCCACAAACGGATAACAATACAACAACAAACAACAACATACATAGGTATTTTCAGGGATGCTTTGGTCATGGGACGCAGTAACACGCACACGCACACGCATCGATGAAAAACAACCCTTAAGTTCACACTTTTTTACAAAGGATGCCGACTGCCGGGTGTCACACCAGGTGAATGAACATAGAACATAGAACATAAGTGTCCATTGTGTGACCTGTAGTTTAGGTGTTAAGCCACGTGCGCGTCACGCCTTTAAAATAGCGTCCCACCAGAGATAGATTCACCAATACAACACTGGCTATTTTCCATAACACTACTGTTAAAAATCTAGCCTGGCCTCACTATTTGGGGCATGACGCTAAAGGTGAAAAACATTTTAAAAAATGTCAAATATGCTATAAGTTGTGAGCTTGTAGATCGGCTATTTTCACTACTTTTGCACAACACCGTCAGGTGAAAGTATAAAATGTATTTATGAAAAAACATACAGTAGAGAAAAGAATTCTGCACCATATGCAGGTGGAAATATTAGACGGCGCTAGAGACACCCACGCACGCACACGCACACACACACACACACAGACTTCCTCATTTGTGTAGCATGACTCACTCAGTCAAGAATCCACGGCACACATCCTACATTAACACTAATGCGTCAGGTCTAACCTGTTTGTTCCAATCTGCACGTTATGTTATATGAGTGTGATTACATATTCATTAGTAAGAAGGAAGGAGGAAAGAAAGAGATGCATCATGTTGTTGTGATCTGACACACAGACATATTGTTAATAGTAAAACCAGATGATAAAACCATGTCAAGTGTTTCGGCCTATATGTGTTAAAGAGAGCAAGATTATAAGACTTAGCAGGACAAAAGACATGAATATAAAACCAGCAAGAATCAGAACTTGATCAAAAGATGGGCATAATGTTCAAGTAAAATCAGTGGTGTAAAGTAACTAAATACATGTAATTAAGTACTGTACTTTAGTACAATTTTGAGGTATTTTTTACTTAATGGAGTATTTCCAATTTTCAATACTTTTACTTCTACTCCACTACATCTCAGGGGCAAATATTGTACTTTTACTACAATTATTTGACAACTTTAGTTACTACTGTAGTTACTTTATAGATTTAGATTATTACTACAAAACTATAATACATTAACCACTTCAGCTCTGTATACATTTCGACCATTTGAAAATAGCCAATCTACAAGCTCACAATGTGTCGCATCGCGACACATTGTGAGCTTGTAGATCTGCTATTTTCATACATTTTATTTTCATATATTTGAAAACTTGAAACGGGACATTCTGCATAATGACTACTTTTACTTTTGGTACTTTAAGTACATTTTGATGCCAATACTTTTGTACTTTTACGCAAGTACATTTAGAATTACGGACTTTTACTTGTAACAGAGTATTTTTATATTGCAGTATTGATACTTTTACTTAAAAATTACTTTTTTTTGTACTTTTTCCATCACTGGGTAAACTGGAGTGTTGTTATAATGTGGATGTATTGGTGGTGAACGAGACACAGTAACAGTTAAGAGAAGAGAGGGTGAACGAGACACAGTAACAGTTAAGAGAAGAGAGGGTGAACGAGACACAGTAACAGTTAAGAGAAGAGACACAGTAACAGTTAAGAGAAGAGAGGGTGAACGAGACACAGTAACAGTTAAGAGAAGAGGGTGAACGAGACGGGACCGTACCTATGTTCCCCAGGTTCTATGTTCCCCAGGTTCTATGTTCCCCGCAAAAAAGGTTCTATGTTCCCCACTTACCAAAAAAGGTTCTATGTTCCCTGGGTTCTATGTTCCCCTTTTACCTAAAAAAAGGTTCTATGTTCCCCGTTTACCCAAAAAAGGTTCTATGTTCCCCATTAACAAAAAAAAGGTTCTATGTTCCCCGCTCACCCAAAAATGCAGGAAACATACATTTTTAACCCTTTAAAGGTCACCCCAAGAAAAAAGCATTGGAAAAATTATTTCTTTGCATTTTTTATTTATTTGGGGCAATAGTAACAACTATCAATTATAATTTCTTTAACAGACCCAACAGTTTTCCAAATATAGGCCTCTACCAAACGGTTGAGATGTCACTTTATGGTAATGGTAAAAGTTTCATGCATATACATTGATTTATATGCATTCACTGAGAAATATGTCTCCCATTATGTTCCCCAGTCTCTTCTGCTTGTGAGAGTTGATCAGCATCATCTGTTTGATCATCAAAAGATCATCAAAATAGTCCATTTTTTATTTCAGCACCACTACCTTTACCATTAAATGACAATTCAACCATTTGGTTGAGCATGTTTTTTTAGATAGGAATAAAATCATACTAATACATAAATATAATGAAATAACATTATATGTATTATATTAACAACACTGAATTAGCAAAAGCCCTATTTATCCATAGCAAATAGTACATTTTAATTACTTTAGTTTAGCTTCACTACTTACCATAAAGTGACAAACAACCCGTTTGGTAGAGCATGTTTTCAGAAAATTATTAGACCATTATTAGATTTTTTTTTTATTGTATCAAGCTACATAATCAGGTTCAGTAACACCTCTGAGATGATAATATGACAAAAAAAAAATCTTACCTCTGAAATTTCAACCAAAAAAATCCCACCTTTCAGGAGTGGATTAATTGATTTTCACTTCCTAAAAAGTGGCTACCTGAGAATCCATGTGACTGGGAAACAGTGACATCTGGTGGACCTTTTTTTTGCCATAACATACCTCAACCAAATGGTAGAAAGGGCTCAATCAGGTTGAGTTAAGTTCAGCAATGTTGTCAATGAGAAATAGTGACTTAAAATGTGCTCTACCAATTGGTTGAGCAGACTGTTAAAGGGTTAATTTCCAATTATTAATAACATCTCTGAACACACACAACTGAACATAATGGGGAGAAATTACTATCAGAAACTTGCCTGCCCTTTTCCCCTGGTGGCCATCTTGGTGATATAGAGCACCTTGTAGCAACTCATAATGTAATAACGGCGTAATAACAGTTCATAATATAATAAACTAAATGTCATAAAAGCTCATAATGTAATAAAATCACGAGCGATAGCGCAATAACGGGTTTTTGCATAATATAATAGCATAATAATTTGTTACATTAAGATTTTTTTTATATAATTGTTTTTGGCTTTATCTGCCTTTTATTAGATAGTATACAGTAGTCTGAGAGGAAATGGGGAGAGAGAGATGGAAGTGACACGCAGAAAAGTCCGTCGGGATCGGGAGTCGAACCCGCGACACGCTGTGCCCGGACCGCCACGCCAGCCGTCCGGGCCATAACTGGTCAAATTGTTGAGAACAGTATTACATCTTATAATCAGTATCAGTATCATGGTCAGTGTCATGGTCAGCATCATGCTCAGTTTCATGGCAAGTGTCAGTATCATGTTAGTATCATGGTCAGTATCATGGTCAGTACCATGTCAGTATCATGTCAGTACCATGTCAATATAATGTCAGTATCATGGTAGTATCATGGTCAGTATCATGTTAGTATCATGTCAGTACCATGTCAATATAATGTCAGTATCATGGTAGTATCATGGTAGTATCATGGTCAGTATCATGTTAGTATCATGGTCAGTATCATGTCAATATCATGTCAGTATCATGGTAGTATCATGGTAGTATCATGGTCAGTATCATGGTCAGTATCATGGTCAGTATCATGTCAGTATCATGCCAATATCATGACAGTATCAACTTTTTTAACATCATATAAACACCATAAAAGGCCTACACCAAAATGTAGGAAAAAAAAAAAAAACCTTGTCAGACAAGAGGAAATGCCTGTCAAAAAGGCAAGGGGGTTGGGGGATATAGCCAATAAAAACATGCATCATTAGCAACAACAACAACAACAAAAGCAAAACAACACCAGAACTACACTAAAATTGAAGAAATTCCAGTAAAAAATGGAAGATATGCCTATCAAATTTGTCAAAATCAGTCAGTATCATGTCAGTATCGTGTTCAGTAACATGTCAGTATCATGGTCAGTATCATGTCAGTATCATGTGTCATGTCAGTATCATGGTCAGTATCATGTCAGTATCATGGTCATATTGATATGACCATGTGATTTGTGCAAAACCCATTTTTTGACATTACTCCTACAGATTGTATCCAAACGTCATGCAAATCGGTACACAGTATCTCTATAGTCATGTGATCAACCCGGATCTGTCCGATTTCCCATATTCCATCCTGATTGGCTAAGGTTGGCTTCCAAAGTTTGCAGGATTGGTCCGTTTTGAACGAAATGCCTCGAATCATGAACGCAGCTTGCAATTTCTGTGAAATTTCACACGCACATTCCCACTAGGCCGAGGAAGAAATGTAATTTAGCAAAACACATTTTTGGAACAAAATGCCACAAATCATAAATGCAGTGTCCGATTGCCGTGAAAGGCCTAGGAAGAAATGGCACCCTTTTCACATTGGCCTATTATACCGCCACCAGGAGGCCACAATAACGTACCTGACCTGGCGTAGACCTGTGCTCCGAGGAGCACTTTTTATAGTAACTTTTTGTATATGCTTTATAAATTAAGCACTTTGAAACTGAAGATGATGGCCAATGTTGATGATAGTAAAAATGATAATAATATCGTATCGATATCGTGAGCCCAATATCGTGTATCGTATCATATGTACCGTGAAATTAATGTATCGTGACACCCCCAAATAGATTTTGAGTCATGTCAAAGAAGTTTTCAAAACATGATATTTTGACACTTTAAAAACTGAAAAATTACAAATAGCTAATGGGTATAAATACATGTATTTAAACCTTTTTAAATGTCTCACCATTTCCTGCACTTTTGGGTGAGCGGGGAACATAGAACCTTTTTTTGGTTGAGTGGGGAACATAGAACCTTTTTTAGAACCTTTTTTGGTTGAGTGGGGAACATAGAACCTTTTTTTGGATGAGTGGGGAACATAGAACCCTTTTTTGGTTGAGCGGGGAACATAGAACCCGGGGAACATAGAACCTTTTTTGGGGGGGGAGGGGAACATAGAACCTGGGGAACATAGAACCTGGTGAACATAGGTACGGTCCCAACGAGACACAGTAACAGTTAAGAGAAGAGAGGGTGAACGAGACACAGTAACAGTTAAGAGAAGAGAGGGTGAACGAGACACAGTAACAGTTAAGAGAAGAGAGGGTGAACGAGACACAGTAACAGTTAAGAGAAGAGAGGGTGAACGAGACACAGTAACAGTTAAGAGAAGAGAGGGTGAACGAGAGACACAGTAACAGTTAAGAGAAGAGAGGGTGAACGAGACACAGTAACAGTTAAGAGAAGAGAGGGTGAGGTGAACGAGACACAGTAACAGTTAAGAGAAGAGACACAGTAACAGTTAAGAGAAGAGAGGGTGAGGTGAACGAGACACAGTAACAGTTAAGAGAAGAGACACAGTAACAGTTAAGAGAAGAGAGGGTGAGGTGAACGAGACACAGTAACAGTTAAGAGAAGAGACACAGTAACAGTTAAGAGAAGAGACACAGTAACAGTTAAGAGACGAGACACAGTAACAGTTAAGAGAGAAAGAGAGGGTGTCGGCCAGGTTGAACCTCACAGCTGATGGGGAAATAAGCAGAGTTCAGATGTTTCTTAAACTAGAAAACTAGACCCCTAGTGGTTGAAATCTGAATGGCCGGACTTCGCATGACGTGTGTGCAGAGGAAAAGAGGGACAGGAAAAGAGGAAAAGAGGGACAGGAAAAGAGGAAAAGAGGGACAGGAAAAGAGGAAAAGAGGGACAGGAAAAGAGGAAAAGAGGGACAGGAAAAGAGGAAAAGAGGGACAGGAAAAGAGGGACAGGAAAAGAGGAAAAGAGGGACAGGAAAAGAGGAAAAGAGGGACAGGAAAAGAGGAAAAGAGGGACAGGAAAAGAGGGACAGACCGACCGACAAAGCCTCATGTAGGCCGACCCCTTGGGTCTGGCAAAAACAGCAGCTGGACCCCCACCGTGTCCGAAGGGTCTAGAGCTCAGTGGATCTCAAGGTGGGGTCCAGGACCCTCGGGGTTCCTTGTTTGAGGGGGTTCCAAATGGACCCTAACTGGTCTGTAACTCTGAGAGTTATGGGGGTCTATAGGTGTCTGTCTGGCAGAGTGCATCATGCTCATTAACGTTAAGCCAGGGTTCTGTAACCAATACCAAGTCTGATCTGTGGGCAGGAAAAAAGTCATTGAGGATAAAAGTCTTATTGGATGAGAATCTTGTGTTAATCAGAGCATTGTGCACTGAGGTAGCAGTAAAACTAAATGCTCTGATAAGGACTGAGATAACAATAAAACTAAATGCTCTGATAAGGACTGAGATAACAATAAAACTAAATGCTCTGATAAGGACTGAGGTAGCAGTAAAACTAAATGCTCTGATAAGGACTGAGATAGCAGTAAAACTAAATGCTCTGATAAGGACTGAGATAGCAGTAAAACTAAATGCTCTGATAAGGACCGAGGTAGCAGTAAAACTAAATGCTCTGATAAGGACTGAGATAGCAGTAAAACTAAATGCTCTGATAAGGACCGAGGTAGCAGTAAAACTAAATGCTCTGATAAGGACCGAGGTAGCAGCAAAACTAAATGCTCTGATAAGGACTGAGATAGCAGTAAAACTAAATGCTCTGATAAGGACCGAGGTAGCAGTAAAACTAAATGCTCTGATAAGGAAATAATAATAATAATAGTAACAATAATAATAAACAATATTTTTCCATGGACATACACAATGAGCGTCTATGGGGGTTGGAGGCAGACAGAATGAAGCCTGTCTTGGACACATCTATGGGGGTTGGAGGCAGACAGAATGAAGCCTGACTTGGACACATCTATGAGGGTTGGAGGCAGACAGAATGAAGCCTGTCTTGGACACATCTATGAGGGTTGGAGGCAGACAGAATGAAGCCTGTCTTGGACACATCTATGAGGGTTGGAGGCAGACAGAATGAAGCCTGTCTTGGACACATCTATGAGGGTTGGAGACAGACAGAATGAAGCCTGTCTTGGACACATCTATGAGGGTTGGAGGCAGACAGAATGAAGCCTGTCTTGGACACATCTATGGGGGTTGGAGACAGACAGAATGAAGCCTGACTTGGACACATCTATGGGGGTTGGAGGCAGACAGAATGAAGCCTGACTTGGACACATCTATGGGGGTTGGAGGCAGACAGAATGAAGCCTGTCTTGGACACATCTATGAGGGTTGGAGGCAGACAGAATGAAGCCTGTCTTGGACACATCTATGAGGGTTGGAGGCAGACAGAATGAAGCCTGTCTTGGACACATCTATGAGGGTTGGAGACAGACAGAATGAAGCCTGTCTTGGACACATCTATGGGGGTTGGAGACAGACAGAATGAAGCCTGACTTGGACACATCTATGGGGGTTGGAGGCAGACAGAATGAAGCCTGACTTGGACACATCTATGGGGGTTGGAGGCAGACAGAATGAAGCCTGACTTGGACACATCTATGGGGGTTGGAGGCAGACAGAATGAAGCCTGACTTGGACACATCTATGGGGGTTGGAGACAGACAGAATGAAGCCTGACTTGGACACATCTATGGGGGTTGGAGGCAGACAGAATGAAGCCTGACTTGGACACATCTATGGGGGTTGGAGACAGACAGAATGAAGCCTGACTTGGACACATCTATGGGGGTTGGAGGCAGACAGAATGAAGCCTGTCTTGGACACATCTATGGGGGTTGGAGACAGACAGAATGAAGCCTGTCTTGGACTACACATCTATGGGGGTTGGAGGCAGACAGAAGCGGCCGTGATGCTCTGGAGGCGGCCGGAGGATGCGGCATCCGGTGAGTGGCGGGTAGCGCTGGTCGTTGGTGCAGCTTTAGAAAGTAACTGGAAATCTACTGCTCGCTGTATTACTGACTCAAACATGATGCAAAATAAAGAAATGAATACATGAACATTTCACCACGTAAATGCTCTGTATTTAATACATTGGACTTGAGTTGTGCTCTTTTTTCCCTCTACACCAGATCTCTTCGCCGACAATAGCCGATCTACAAGCTCACAACAATGCGTCGTGTGTTGCGAAGGTTCTCCCCAGGATAGGGATGCTAGGGTTCAATTGGTTAGAAAAAAAATCACACACACAAAGGTCTCCACCTCTGTGGTCATTTTCCTCCAGCTCTTATCCTTTACCAACATCTGTTATCTGAAGTCCTTCCTCCATAACTGTCCCTTCCTTGGTTTAAACCTCTTCTTTGCAGCCATGTCTGCTGTGGTCCTGTAGTTCTCTATCCTCCTGTACAGTTCAGTTGGTGGGAACCATAGAGCCCATTCCTGTGCTCTGCTCTCCTTCCCATCTGAATGAAGTGGACATTTCTACGGGCTTTCATCTCCTCGTCTGTTACATTTCTAAGGGCTTCCATCTCCTCGTCTGTTACATTTCTACGGGCTTCCATCTCCTCGTCTGTTACATTTCTAAGGGCTTCCATCTCCTCGTCTGTTACATTTCTAAGGGCTTCCATCTCCTCGTCTGTTACATTTCTACGGGCTTCCATCTCCTCGTCTGTTACATTTCTACGGGCTTCCATCTCCTTGTCTGTTACATTTCTAAGGGCTTCCATCTCCTCGTCTGTTACATTTCTAAGGGCTTCCATCTCCTCGTCTGTTACATTTCTAAGGGCTTCCATCTCCTCGTCTGTTACATTTCTTCTGTTCCACTGCCTGGAACTTGTTCTCTGTTGTATGCCTTTGCGGTCGGCAGTCTGGTCATCGATGCCAGCTCCCACCTGATGTCGTGCGGGAGCCCCGAGCGCTCCAGGCCGTATTCAATGACCGCCAGTTTGCATAACGTCTTCAGACAAGGACTTAAGTCTAAGACGTACAGATCGTCGGGAGTGTATCCTCCGAAGAGGATGATACGATCTCCCACCATGCAACAGCACATCCTACAATTCGCCGAACAAGGGCCTTTCCCTTTGGGCTCGACCTTCTTCCAGGACAAGGTCTCTGGATTGAACTTCCACAGATCGTTGAAGGTCCGGTCCAGGGGAAAGTTGTCGCCGCCAAATATGTACAGCTCCCCGTTGTAGGCAAAGACCGAATGGCCGCTGCGTCCTTCTGGAAGAGACTCTGCAGTAGGCATGTTCAGCCAGCTGCTGGTCTCTGTGTCAAACACTCGGATGTCGTTGTAAATGATCTCGTCCTGGTCCCCTCGACCCCCGTACACAAACATCTTTGTCCCGATGATGGTGGCAGAGTGACAACCCGACACGGGTGTTGGAGTGCCACTTATGTTGATTAAAGACCAGACCATCGTGGTAGTGTCCAGCTTGTAGATGTCATTAGTCGCCCCCTTCAGCATGTTGAATCCTCCGAAGATGTACATGGCCTTCCCCAAGACGCAGGCCGAGTGGCCGAACCTCGCGTCGGGAACCGTCCCGGAGATCTTGGGATTGAACCACCTGTGGGTGTTGACGTCAAACGCATAAAGCACTTTGCAGTCCTTCCCCCGGATGATGGTGATGACCCTGTTGGCGGTCTCCTCCGTCTCGATGTTCACTATCCCGCCCCAGACGTAGACGACGTCCTCTATCAGCACGGCCGTGTGGATCACTCGCATGAAGGGAACCTCGAGGGGATGCTCTCCTCGTCCGGTCGTCACGGGGGGCAACTTGGTCCAGCGCAGAGACACGGCGTTGAAGACGTGCACGTCGATCTGAGCCATCCTGCAGCTGAACGTCTCGCCGTAGCAGTAGCCTCCGAACGAGTACAGCTTGTTCCCCACTGCCACCGCAGCGTGGAGGGTCTTCTTGGGCCCTCCTTTGAGATGTACCGTCCAGCATAACATCTTACAGCACAGCAGAGGATCAGAGTGGATCAGAGTGGATGAACGTAAAATAACAAGGGTGTTTCTCACGCTATCGCTTATATGGTTAGAGTGACAAGAAGGTCACACAAAGCCTGGCCAATCCGCGATGCCAATGGGCTGGGCCGGTCAATAAGGGTTGGGATCCTGTAGGAATTTGTGCCGCACAGCCAATATAAATGAAAGTGGGCAAAAGCCCACTAAAATATGCACACACTTACACAAACATATGTAAGTGTGTGATAGTAGAATGGCAGTTATGTTGTACAGTATGGTCAGCAGGAGACCCTACTGCATGGATCCACCCAATGCAGCATAGAGACACACAGGGACTACAAAATTCACGCCCAAAATTGAGACAGTGCACTCACGCAAGGTCCGTTAGAACGATGTACTGCAGCTGTCCATGCAATCCATATGAGAGGAATATGAGAGTTAGCCTACTTTTAAAATGATCCTACATGAACTGGAGACGATATAGAGTTGAATAAAAATATGTTTCCAAATGTATAGAGTGTTTTTATCAACATATCTTCTTGTTTTCTTAATAGTTGATGTGTTTCACATTTAATTTGTCACTTCAATGGGTTAACCATAATGTTAACACAGCAGAGGGGAGACAGCAGACAGACAATTAGTCACATTTCAGTGACATCCCTGTCTTTACGAGCGCCGAGTGCCGACTTTGAAGATATGGTATTTTACGATGCCTCTCATAGGAATTGCATTGACAGCTGCAGTACATCGTTCTAACAGACCTTGCGTAGGTGCACTGTCTCAATTGTGGGCGTGAATTTTGTAGTTCCTGTGTGTCTCTATGGATCCACCCAATGCAGCATGGATCCACATGCATCCAGGTAGACCCTCCGGTGCTTTGAATGGTAACCGGAACGCTCGCCCCAAGACACACTCGCCCCCATTTCCTTTCACAGACCACTCGCACCCAGCCGTTCTTGTATTCTTGTATTAGTTTTACTGAGGTTAAGGTTAGGAATAGGTTTAGGGTTAGGCATAGTTTTACTGAGGTTAAGGTTAGGAATAGGTTTAGGGTTAGGCCTAGTTTTACTGAGGTTAAGGTTAGGAATACGTTAGGGTTAGGCATAGTTAGGCATTGAGGTTACGTTTAGGTTTTACTGAGGTTATGTACTGTACGTTTAGGAATAAGGTTAGGTTTAGGCATTTTACTGAGGTTAAGGTTAGGAATACATTCAGGGTTAGGCATAGTTTTACTGAGGTTAAGGTTAGGAATGCATTTAGGGTTAGGCATAGTTTTACTGAGGTTAGGTTTAGGTTTTACTGAGGTTATGTATGTTTAAGAATAAGGTTAGGTTTAGGCATTTTACTGAGGTTAAGGTTAGTAATGCCTGGTGGTGACCGTTCCGAGGTCGGCGGCAATTTTCTTTTTAAAGATCTACCTGGAAAACATGGTTTGGAAAATCTACCTGGATACCTGTTTATCTCTAGTTTATTTATATTGTTAGAGGGTGTTTATCAGTGAATATATAGTTTATTTATATTGTTAGAGGGTGTTTATCAGTGAATATAGTTTATTTATATTGTTAGAGGGTGTTTATCAGTGAATATAGTTTATTTATATTGTTAGAGGGTGTTTATCAGTGAATATAGTTTATTTATATTGTTAGAGGGTGTTTATCAGTGAATATATAGTTTATTTATATTGTTAGAATGTGTATATCAGTGAATATAGTTTATTTAAATTGTTAGAGGGTGTTTATCAGTGAATATAGTTTATTTATATTGTTAGAGGGTGTTTATCAGTGAATATATAGTTTATTTATAATGTTAGAGGGTGTTTATCAGTGAATATATAGTTTATTTATATTGTTAGAATGTGTTTATCAGTGAATATAGTTTATTTATATTGTTATAGGGTGTTTATCAGTGAATATAGTTTATTTATATTGTTAGAGGGTGTTTATCAGTGAATATATAGTTTATTTATATTGTTAGAATGTGTTTATCAGTTAATATAGTTTATTTATATTGTTAGAATGTGTTTATCAGTGAATATAGTTTATTTATATTGTTAGGGTGTGTATCAAACAGAGTGAATATGCATTGTGGCACTAGTACTATATTAAGTGCCATATTAGAATCAGAATCAGAATAATTTCTGATGACTCAGAATTACTTTTCATATTCGGAGACAAAGTGTGGAGATGAAGTCAAATCACAACATGTATGACCTCTGACATGGAAGCAGGACTTTCACTCTCCAGGGGAAATATTTGGAGAAACAAATCCTATACATGTAGAATAGACTATGAAGCTCTTTTAAGTGCCCAGTGGCTTTTGTTTGGTTTTAAGAGTTATTGTGGAAATAAAACCAACATCTTCATGTTCAGTCATGAGGTAAGTATTGATCATGATCTAATGCAGGGGTCTTCAACAGGGGGTTCGGGACCCCTAGGTGGTCCTCAGAGTTACTACAAATGTTTGTATGATAGGAACTGTTTTATTATCATTATTATATTATATTATTGTCTTTTTTACATTAACCACCAGCATCCTTATTCTGGGGGGACATTAGCCAAAAATAGCTGATCTACAAGCTCACAACGTGTCGCACTGCGACACGTTGTGAGCTTGTAGATCTGCTATTTTTGGCAAAGGTATTTGGTGTAAAGGGGAAAAGGATCGTACAAAGTACAGAGACAAATTCAAAGTATTGAGGGTTTAAATGGTTAAATGTGTGAAAATACACTTTAACATGAATCCAACATGATAGTGTCTGTCAAACTAGTCTATGAAGAAATCTGTGAAATCTATGAAAAAGTTTATTCTGCAACACAATGTTATACAATATGTAGTCCCTGCTTCATCTCTCTCTCAGCTAAGGGGTCCCTGCTTCATCTCTCTCTCAGCTAAGGGGTCCCTGCTTCATCTGTCTCTCAGCTAAGGGGTCCCTGCTTCATCTCTCTCTCAGCTAAGGGGTCCCTGCTTCATCTCTCTCTCAGCTAAGGGGTCCCTGCTTCATCTTTCTCTCAGCTAAGGGGTCCCTGCTTCATCTTTCTCTCAGCTAAGGGGTCCCTGCTTCATCTTTCTCTCAGCTAAGGGGTCCCTGCTTCATCTTTCTCTCAGCTAAGGGGTCCTTGAAAACAACGTTGAAGACCCTGGTCTAATGTATTTGTAATCACAAATAATAGCAGAATAAAGACTTACCTAGGATGATGATGATGATGATGATGATGATGATGATGATAGATTCCGTTCACAGTTCTTGCATCAATAGGCTCTGTTTGCCACGCCCCTCCCCAGGCATTCTAGTTTCCATGGGAACCGCAGGTTCTTCCGGTTGGAACTCCAGACTTCCTGATGCAAACATTGTTCTTATCAGCCTAACGCCCACATATCTGGTAAGATACACACACACACACACGCACGCACGCACGCGCGTGCGCACGCACGCACGCACGCACGCGCGCACACACACACACACACACACACACACACACACACACACACACACACACTACATAGAATTAACTTTATCATTGATGTGTTGATCCTGTCACGCGGCAATTCACCGTTTCCATGACAACGACGCATAGAGCGTCGTTGTCATGGAAACGGTTCTAAAATAAAATGAATGTTCTCCTGGCTGTGACGTCATTAAAGTCCAACCCACTGTGAACAGGACGGAGACAAACCTTCAAAAATAAAAGCTCAGAAGTGTCTGACATAGAGGTATAATATAACGGTGTCTGCTTATGGAAATAAAAACGACTATTTAGTGACTTCTCTCAGCGCTCTGCCAGGACCAGCGTTATTTCCCATAGGCTGAAACAAAGTGTAGTAAAAATAAAGAAAACTAATTCGCTTCTCACCAAAACAAAGGCAGCATTATGACATCGAAAGGCTTTGCTCTCTGGTGGGAGGAGTCTCAGAATCACACCGTTTGTGCAAAATAAAGTTTTTGTCCAGAAACTAAAAATATGTCAACCCGATTATTGTTTTTTTTACTCAACTGCGCCCCCTACAGGTCTGGCCGATGGTAAAGGATCTGTATGTGGCGCACAGGCGGACACCGGTGTTGCCATGTCTGCTTATTATAAGCGACTTTGGGCTTGTTTTCCCTGTAAAGTCGCGTGTACATATTGGTAGTCGCGGGTTGCGTCAGCGTGTGTGTTTTTTTTTATTTTTATTTGTTTCTAAAGTGTAGTTGCTTATTTGGGCTTTTCCTTCCTAAATGCTTTAAAACATGTTCATGGAAGGACCCCCAGATTAATATGTAGGTCTATTTGTCCGCAGACCCCCCCCCCCCCCCATCTGAAAATAGTTTGTGCTGGATCTAGCAGATCTACAAGCTCACAACAGAGCTTGTAAAGGCGAGCTCTGCTATTTCCAAAGTAGCCGTAAACCCGTAACCTAATAGTCGCTTCTTCTGGGCTTGTTTTCATAGACCTGGTTGCTTATTTCTCTCGCAAAATCCGGCAACGCTGCCAGGCAGGCAGGCAGTTGGACACACCGCTTCCGTATCCGCTCCAGACCGGATGTGTGAGCGGTGAAGCTAATCGGCCCCTCCTCCCTCTCTCTCTCCACCACAACAACAATGGACTCATCCTGGTGAAACACACAGAGAGCTGACCACGGTACGTCCGCTTATTATACTGTTATTATACTGTTATTATAGTATTATAATAGTGTTATTATGCTGTTAATATGCTGTTATTATGCTGTTAATATGCTGTTATTATGCTGTTAATATGCTGTTATTATATGTTATTACCGTCATGTTTTAAACACCACTGACTGACTGGAAGCTAGCGTTAGCTTCAAGCTAGCTGCAGTCAGTCGTCATGTCGCTGTCGGCTAGAATCCTTGTATCTCCATGTTTCTACCTTTTAAAACAATATGATGTTGAAAACAGCAGATCTACAAGCTACTGTGAGCTTGTAGATCTGCTGTTTTCACTGTGGTAGAACGTTTTTTTGGGGGGGCTTTAAAAATCCTTAAATATAAGGAATGGTTTGGGGACAGACAGACAGACAGACAGACAGACAGACAGACAGACAGACAGACAGGAGGTTTCCAGGCTGAAACATGTCTTTATGATGTCAGCTGACCGTATGGAACATAAACATATCGCGTGGTTTCATCCATTCACCACATTATATCAATTAAAGCTCATAACTAGCCTTAGATCAACACTATTAAACATGTATTTGATCCAGTCTGACTTTTACTTTAGTATCTACGAGAGTCTTCAAGCCTAGCCTCCCCCAGGTTGTCCTGGAATGTCACCAGTAAAGCCCGTATTTCTCCAAACATGTAGAAATGATAAATATAAGGTGTTTTACCCACTTTCCCCAAATGTTAACTAGGTGTCCGGAGTGTTTGTATAATGTATTGGTCCATATTATTCAATAAAGAAGTGTTTTAATCCTGTCTATGGCCGATTCTATAGGAAGTTCCCAATGGGTGGTAGTGAGGGGGCGCATCCGGTGAAACCGGAATTACACTCAATGTAAACGAGGGGGAAAAATGGCGTTCGGCCACAAACGGGATTAAAACACTAGTTTATTGAATAATATGGACTAATACATTACA
>NC_137624.1:46532076-46572076 GCF_963280865.1 Gymnoscopelus braueri | reverse complement strand
AGGTGTTCTGAGTCTCTGATTAGACAGGTTGATATGAGCAGGTGTTCTGAGTCTTTGATTAGACAGGTTGATATGAGCAGGTGTTCTGAGTCTTTGATTAGACAGGTTGATATGAGCAGGTGTTCTGAGTCTTTGATTAGACAGGTTGATATGAGCAGGTGTTCTGAGTCTCTGATTAGACAGGTTGATATGAGCAGGTGCTCTGAGTCTTTGATTAGACAGGTTGATATGAGCAGGTGCTCTGAGTCTTTGATTAGACAGGTTGATATGAGCAGGTGTTCTGAGTCTCTGATTAGACAGGTTGATATGAGCAGGTGTTCTGAGTCTTTGATTAGACAGGTTGATATGAGCAGGTGTTCTGAGTCTTTGATTAGACAGATTGATATGAGCAGGTGCTCTGAGTCTTTGATTAGACAGGTTGATATGAGCAGGTGTTCTGAGTCTCTGATTAGACAGGTTGATATGAGCAGGTGCTCTGAGTCTTTGATTAGACAGGTTGATATGAGCAGGTGTTCTGAGTCTTTGATTAGACAGGTTGATATGAGCAGGTGTTCTGAGTCTTTGATTAGACAGGTTGATATGAGCAGGTGTTCTGAGTCTCTGATTAGACAGGTTGATATGAGCAGGTGCTCTGAGTCTTTGATTAGACAGGTTGATATGAGCAGGTGCTCTGAGTCTTTGATTAGACAGGTTGATATGAGCAGGTGTTCTGAGTCTCTGATTAGACAGGTTGATATGAGCAGTTGTTCTGAGTCTTTGATTAGACAGGTTGATATGAGCAGGTGTTCTGAGTCTTTGATTAGACAGATTGATATGAGCAGGTGCTCTGAGTCTTTGATTAGACAGGTTGATATGAGCAGGTGTTCTGAGTCTCTGATTAGACAGGTTGATATGAGCAGGTGCTCTGAGTCTTTGATTAGACAGGTTGATATGAGCAGGTGTTCTGAGTCTTTGATTAGACAGATTGATATGAGCAGGTGTTCTGAGTCTTTGATTAGACAGGTTGATATGAGCAGGTGTTCTGAGTCTTTGATTAGACAGATTGATATGAGCAGGTGTTCTGAGTCTTTGATTAGACAGGTTGATATGAGCAGGTGCTCTGAGTCTTTGATTAGACAGGTTGATATGAGCAGGTGCTCTGAGTCTTTGATTAGACAGGTTGATATGAGCAGGTGTTCTGAGTCTCTGATTAGACAGGTTGATATGAGCAGGTGTTGTGAGTCTTTGATTAGATAGAGGTCATTATACAGAAATAACACACCGCTGAATTCAGCGATTGACCAATCAGAATCAAGCACTCAACCAAGCCGTGTAATAAGGACTTTTAACACCTCTGAAAGTATTTTTTAATTTACAAACAAACTATCCTATAAAAACATTTCAAATATTACATGTTGAAAATAGCTTATCTACATGCTTGCGACACGAGGCGTTGTGAGCTTGTAGATCAGCTATTTTCACAATTTTGATCCGTGGAACCGAGTCAAACTAAATGTAATGCCTCAACTCCTACAATCCAAGTGCTTGTCAGGGTGGGGGGTCCCCAGCTCAAATATGATTATTTGGGGGGTCCCCAGCTCAAATATGATTATTTGGGGGGTAGAGAACCCTTGCACTAAATGACCTGTGGTGTGATGTGTTGTTTCCTCCAGGCTGCTGCTGCCCTTCATGCAGTCCTACGCTCGCTCCGGAGGTTTCTCCATCACCGGGAAGATCAAGACGGCGCTGATAGAGAACGCCATCTACTACGGAACCTACCTGCTGATCTTTGGCTCTCTGCTCATCTACGTGGCCATCCACCCTGAGTGGCAGCTGTCATGGTCAGTATGTGTGAGGTCATGGTATGTGTGAGGTCATGGTCAGTATGTGTGAGGTCATGGTATGTGTGAGGTCATGGTCAGTATGTGTGAGGTCATGGTATGTGTGAGGTCATGGTCAGTATGTGTGAGGTCATGGTCGGTATGTGTGAGGTCATGGTCAGTATGTGTGAGGTCATGGTCAGTATGTGTGAGGTCATGGTCAGTATGTGTGAGGTCATGGTCGGTATGTGTGAGGTCATGGTCAGTATGTGTGAGGTCATGGTCAGTATGTGTGAGGTCATGGTCGGTATGTGTGAGGTCATGGTCAGTATGTGTGAGGTCATGGTCGGTATGTGTGAGGTCATGGTCGGTATGTGTGAGGTCATGGTCGGTATGTGTGAGGTCATGGTCAGTATGTGTGAGGTCATGGTCGGTATGTGTGAGGTCATGGTCAGTATGTGTGAGGTCATGGTCAGTATGTGTGAGGTCATGGTCAGTATGTGTGAGGTCATGGTCAGTATGTGTGAGGTCATGGTCAGTATGTGAAATGTGAATATGTAAGCTTTGAGCTTCAGCCTATGCCTTTTCGATCAATCAACATGAATTATTGGATTATAGTGTGGTACGTTTTCTGTAATTGTTGATGTGGATCGAACTAAACTAAACTGAAACTAAACTAAACTTATGTGTGAGGTGCAAATAAAAACAACTTAATACTTCCGAAGTTTAATATGAGCATCAAAGCACTATTTTAAAGGATCTACACCATGAATTAAAAAAAAAATAATAATAATAATATCATATTGTTTATGTCCCTGAAACGTTTTTCAAAAGGTTTGATCCTAAATGAAGCCTCAGATATACTCATTCCAACTAACTTCTCTCTGGCTTATAAAGCACTTTCACCTGCAATACCACATTGTCCTGTTTGGCACGGGGCGCTATTGAGCCAGTTGTATGCATGTTATCACCTGGTTCTGTGTGGAAAAAGTAAAAAAGAAAATAAGAAAAAATAAATACATAAAAAAATAAATAAAAAAAAGGTTTGAACTGAAAAACGGGTGGGATTTGTACCCTGACGTGACGTCACGTCAGGGTAAAAATCAGTTTGGCCTGTTTTGAGACCAATTTACAGAAAACCCCAGATTTGCTGTGAAAGCCTGAGTGTTCAAACTGGGGTATTTTTGGGGATAGAAGAGAGGTAGGGGAGACCAAAAATACACAAAAAAGAAGAAAAAGTAAAATTCATGGTGTAGTCCCTTTTAAATACTTTTTTTTAGCACATACATTCCATAGACCACACATGTACAAATGACGTCATCAACTTGCGACGGGCGTTGTCCCTATTGAGTGTTTTAAATGTTAGTTATAGATGTTAGTTATAGAGGGCGATTATAGCCAGTGGCGGCCTTTCCTATGTTTCACCCGTTTCAATTGAAACAGGCCCCCAACCTCAAATTGACTCTCAAAACTACATAAAAAATAAGCTATGATGACTAAAACTAAGACCAAATATATTGTCAATTTAGTCAACAAATACAAACTAGACTAAAATGTTAGTGAGGGATCTAGTGGAGAAGAGATCCAGTAGAACTAAGACTAGTGGAGAAGAGATCCAGTAGAACTAAGACTAGTGGAGAAGAGATCCAGTAGAACTAAGACTAGTGGAGAAGAGATCCAGTAGAACTAAGACTAGTGGAGAAGAGATCCAGTAGAACTAAGACTAGTGGAGAAGAGATCCAGTAGAACTAAGACTAGAGGAGAAGAGATCCAGTAGAACTAAGACTAGTGGAGAAGAGATCCAGTAGAACTAAGACTAGAGGAGAAGAGATCCAGTAGAACTAAGACTAGAGGAGAAGAGATCCAGTAGAACTAAGACTAGTGGAGAAGAGATCCAGTAGAACTAAGACTAGTGGAGAAGAGATCCAGTAGAACTAAGACTAGTGGAGAAGAGATCCAGTAGAACTAAGACTAGAGGAGAAGAGATCCAGTAGAACTAAGACTAGTGGAGAAGAGATCCAGTAGAACTAAGACCAGTGGAGAAGAGATCCAGTAGAACTAAGACTAGAGGAGAAGAGATCCAGTAGAACTAAGACTAGTGGAGAAGAGATCCAGTAGAAATAATACTAGTGTAGAAGAGATCCAGTAGAACTAAGACTAGTGGAGAAGAGATCCAGTAGAACTAATACTAGTGGAGAAGAGATCCAGTAGAACTAAGACTAGAGGAGAAGAGATCCAGTAGAACTAAGACTAGAGGAGAAGAGATCCAGTAGAATTAAGACTAGTGGAGAAGAGATCCAGTAGAACTAAGACTAGAGGAGAAGAGATCCAGTAGAACTAAGACTAGTGGAGAAGAGATCCAGTAGAACTAAGACTAGTGGAGAAGAGATCCAGTAGAACTAAGACTAGTGGAGAAGAGATCCAGTAGAACTAATACTAGTGGAGAAGAGATCCAGTAGAACTAAGACTAGAGGAGAAGAGATCCAGTAGAACTAAGACTAGAGGAGAAGAGATCCAGTAGAATTAAGACTAGTGGAGAAGAGATCCAGTAGAACTAAGACTAGTGGAGAAGAGATCCAGTAGAACTAAGACTAGAGGAGAAGAGATCCAGTAGAACTAAGACTAGAGGAGAAGAGATCCAGTAGAACTAAGACTAGAGGAGAAGAGATCCAGTAGAACTAAGACTAGTGGAGAAGCGATCCAGTAGAACTAAGACTAGTGGAGAAGAGATCCAGTAGAACTAAGACTAGAGGAGAAGAGATCCAGTAGAACTAAGACTAGTGGAGAAGAGATCCAGTAGAACTAAGACTAGTGGAGAAGAGATCCAGTAGAACTAAGACTAGAGGAGAAGAGATCCAGTAGAACTAAGACTAGTGGAGAAGAGATCCAGTAGAACTAAGACTAGTGGAGAAGAGATCCAGTAGAACTAAGACTAGTGGAGAAGAGATCCAGTAGAACTAAAACTAGTGGAGAAGAGATCCAGTAGAACTAAGACTAGAGGAGAAGAGATCCAGTAGAACTAAGACTAGTGGAGAAGAGATCCAGTAGAACTAAGACTAGTGGAGAAGAGATCCAGTAGAACTAAGACTAGAGGAGAAGAGATCCAGTAGAACTAAGACTAGTGGAGAAGAGATCCAGTAGAATTAAGACTAGTGGAGAAGAGATCCAGTAGAACTAAGACTAGTGGAGAAGAGATCCAGTAGAACTAAGACTAGTGGAGAAGAGATCCAGTAGAACTAAGACTAGTGGAGAAGAGATCCAGTAGAACTAAGACTAGTGGAGAAGAGATCCAGTAGAATTAAGACTAGTGGAGAAGAGATCCAGTAGAACTAAGACTAGTGGAGAAGCGATCCAGTAGAACTAAGACTAGTGGAGAAGCGATCCAGTAGAACTAAGACTAGTGGAGAAGAGATCCAGTAGAACTAAGACTAGTGGAGAAGAGATCCAGTAGAACTAAGACTAGTGGAGAAGAGATCCACTAGAACTAAGACTAGTGGAGAAGAGATCCAGTAGAACTAAGACTAGTGGAGAAGAGATCCAGTAGAACTAAGACTAGAGGAGAAGAGATCCAGTAGAACTAAGACTAGTGGAGAAGAGATCCAGTAGAACTAAGACTAGTGGAGAAGAGATCCAGTAGAACTAAGACTAGTGGAGAAGAGATCCAGTAGAACTAAGACTAGAGGAGAAGAGATCCAGTAGAACTAAGACTAGTGGAGAAGAGATCCAGTAGAATTAAGACTAGTGGAGAAGAGATCCAGTAGAACTAAGACTAGTGGAGAAGAGATCCAGTAGAATTAAGACTAGTGGAGAAGAGATCCAGTAGAACTAAGACCAGTGGAGAAGAGATCCAGTAGAACTAAGACTAGAGGAGAAGAGATCCAGTAGAACTAAGACTAGTGGAGAAGAGATCCAGTAGAATTAAGACTAGTGGAGAAGAGATCCAGTAGAACTAAGACTAGTGGAGAAGAGATCCAGTAGAATTAAGACTAGTGGAGAAGAGATCCAGTAGAACTAAGACCAGTGGAGAAGAGATCCAGTAGAACTAAGACTAGTGGAGAAGAGATCCAGTAGAACTAAAAGACAAGTCATTATATCCTTGGTTGCACTCGGGTGTTGGGCTCTGAAAATAGCGCTCTGTCTTTCAGTATGAGTACAGACAGTATGAGTACAGACAGTATGAGTACAGACAGTATGAGTACAGACGGTATGAGTACAGACGGTATGAGTACAGACGGTATGAGTACAGACGGTATGAGTACAGACGGTATGAGTACAGACGGTATGAGTACAGACGGTATGAGTACAGACGGTATGAGTACAGACAGTATGAGTACAGACAGTATGAGTACAGACAGTAGGCCTACAGACAGAGGGTGAAAGCGCGGCCTCACAATCCTTCTGGCTTTTTGGGTTTTAAGCAGGAGGTGTCAGAAAAGTTTCCACTACGACGCGTTGTGAGCTTGTAGATCTGGTATTTTCAGCATGCAGTCAAGTGTAAAATCAGCCATTACGACGCCATCAAGGCACCGACACAATACATCATAGTCAACTAAATCAATTGTAGATTTAGTCGTCTATAATCTTATGATATCTAGTCAACTAAAACTAGACTAACAGTAAAACATTTCAGATGACTAAAATATGACTAAAACTAAATGGAATTTGATTCAAAAGTATGGCTCGGCATGGCTTACTTTACTTCATAAACACAGTGAGTTGTTACAGGTACAGACAGTCTGTATTAAACACAGTGAGTTGTTACAGGTACAGACAGTCTATATTAAACACAGTGAGTTGTTACAGGTACAGACAGTCTATATTAAACACAGTGAGTTGTTACAGGTACAGACAGTCTGTATTAAACACAGTGAGTTGTTACAGGTACAGACAGTCTGTATTAAACACAGTGAGTTGTTACAGGTACAGACAGTCTATATTAAACACAGTGAGTTGTTACAGGTACAGACAGTCTATATTAAACACAGTGAGTTGTTACAGGTACAGACAGTCTATATTAGACACAGTGAGTTGTTACAGGTACAGACAGTCTGTATTAAACACAGTGAGTTGTTACAGGTACAGACAGTCTGTATTAAACACAGTGAGTTGTTACAGGTACAGACAGTCTGTATTAAACACAGTGAGTTGTTACAGGTACAGACAGTCTGTATTAAACACAGTGAGTTGTTACAGGTACAGACAGTCTGTATTAAACACAGTGAGTTGTTACAGGTACAGACAGTCTATATTAAACACAGTGAGTTGTTACAGGTACAGACAGTCTATATTAAACACAGTGAGTTGTTACAGGTACAGACAGTCTATATTAAACACAGTGAGTTGTTACAGGTACAGACAGTCTGTATTAAACACAGTGAGTTGTTACAGGTACAGACAGTCTGTATTAAACACAGTGAGTTGTTACAGGTACAGACAGTCTGTATTAAACACAGTGAGTTGTTACAGGTACAGACAGTCTGTATTAAACACAGTGAGTTGTTACAGGTACAGACAGTCTGTATTAAACACAGTGAGTTGTTACAGGTACAGACAGTCTATATTAAACACAGTGAGTTGTTACAGGTACAGACAGTCTGTATTAAACACAGTGAGTTGTTACAGGTACAGACAGTCTATATTAAACACAGTGAGTTGTTACAGGTACAGACAGTCTATATTAAACACAGTGAGTTGTTACAGGTATAGACAGTCTATATTAAACACAGTGAGTTGTTACAGGTACAGACAGTCTGTATTAAACACAGTGAGTTGTTACAGGTACAGACAGTCTATATTAAACACAGTGAGTTGTTACAGGTACAGACAGTCTATATTAAACACAGTGAGTTGTTACAGGTACAGACAGTCTGTATTAAACACAGTGAGTTGTTACAGGTACAGACAGTCTGTATTAAACACAGTGAGTTGTTACAGGTACAGACAGTCTGTATTAAACACAGTGAGTTGTTACAGGTACAGACAGTCTATATTAAACACAGTGAGTTGTTACAGGTACAGACAGTCTATATTAAACACAGTGAGTTGTTACAGGTACAGACAGTCTATATTAAACACAGTGAGTTGTTACAGGTACAGACAGTCTGTATTAAACACAGTGAGTTGTTACAGGTACAGACAGTCTATATTAAACACAGTGAGTTGTTACAGGTACAGACAGTCTGTATTAAACACAGTGAGTTGTTACAGGTACAGACAGTCTATATTAAACACAGAGTGTTGTTACAGGTACAGACAGTCTATATTAAACACAGTGAGTTGTTACAGGTACAGACAGTCTGTATTAAACACAGTGAGTTGTTACAGGTACAGACAGTCTGTATTAAACACAGTGAGTTGTTACAGGTACAGACAGTCTGTATTAAACACAGTGAGTTGTTACAGGTACAGACAGTCTGTATTAAACACAGTGAGTTGTTACAGGTACAGACAGTCTGTATTAAACACAGTGAGTTGTTACAGGTACAGACAGTCTATATTAAACACAGTGAGTTGTTACAGGTACAGACAGTCTGTATTAAACACAGTGAGTTGTTACAGGTACAGACAGTCTATATTAAACACAGTGAGTTGTTACAGGTACAGACAGTCTGTATTAAACACAGTGAGTTGTTACAGGTACAGACAGTCTGTATTAAACACAGAGTGTTGTTACAGGTACAGACAGTCTATATTAAACACAGTGAGTTGTTACAGGTACAGACAGTCTATATTAAACACAGTGAGTTGTTACAGGTATGAGCTGCAGACGGTGGGCATCACAGCGGCCAACACCTGGGGTCTGTTCCTGTTGGTGTTGCTGCTGGGTTACGGCCTGGTGGAGATCCCTCGCTCCTACTGGAACTCCTCCAGGAGAGGACACCTCCTCATCAAGACCTACTTCAAGGCCGCCAAGCTGATGACGGAGAAGGCCGACGCTGAGGAGACCCTGGAGGATGTGATGGAGGTGAGGAGAACCTAGAACCATACTTTACATCTACACAGAGGAGAACCTAGAACCATACTTTACTTCTACACAGAGGAGAACCTAGAACCATACTTTACTTCTACACAGAGGAGAACCTAGAACCATACTTTACTTTACATCTATACAGAGGAGAACCTAGAACCATACTTTACTTCTACACAGAGGAGAACCTAGAACCATACTTTACTTCTACACAGAGGAGAACCTAGAACCATACTTTACATCTATACAGAGGAGAACCTAGAACCATACTTTACTTCTACACAGAGGAGAACCTAGAACCATACTTTACTTTACATCTATACAGAGGAGAACCTAGAACCATACTTTACATCTATACAGAGGAGAACCTAGAACCATACTTTACTTTACATCTATACAGAGGAGAACCTAGAACCATACTTTACTTTACATCTATACAGAGGAGAACCTAGAACCATACTTTACATCTATACAGAGGAGAACCTAGAACCATACTTTACTTTACATCTATACAGAGGAGAACCTAGAACCATACTTTACTTCTACACAGAGGAGAACCTAGAACCATACTTTACATCTATACAGAGGAGAACCTAGAACCATACTTTACATCTATACAGAGGAGAACCTAGAACCATACTTTACTTTACATCTATACAGAGGAGAACCTAGAACCATACTTTACATCTATACAGAGGAGAACCTAGAACCATACTTTACTTTACATCTATACAGAGGAGAACCTAGAACCATACTCTACATCTATACAGAGGAGAACCTAGAACCATACTTTACATCTATACAGAGGAGAACCTAGAACCATACTTTACTTCTACACAGAGGAGAACCTAGAACCATACTTTACTTTACATCTATACAGAGGAGAACCTAGAACCATACTTTTCATCTATACAGAGGAGAACCTAGAACCATACTTTACTTTACATCTATACAGAGGAGAACCTAGAACCATACTTTACATCTATACAGAGGAGAACCTAGAACCATACTTTACTTTACATCTATACAGAGGAGAACCTAGAACCATACTTTACATCTATCAAACTACCAATAGAATGCATGTTCAGAAGTATCTTCCATGAAACCCTCATGCTCTCTGATGTTTCATTAAAGCAAAGCTTAAAGCCTCCATCAAGTCAAAAGACTCACAGACACGACCCTGTTCCAGCATCTGAGCCCATGTTTGTGTTCTCTTCCAGGAAGTGAGAAAAATCAGTGAATCCATCAAGTATAATCACCCACTGAGGAAGTACATCGACACCATTCTGAAAAAGGTACGTTTAAAAAAATAACAATTTAAAAACAACATCACCAAAAAACAATTAATATAATTTAAAAACAATAAATACCATTAAAAAAAAACACACCCTCACCATAACACACAATGATTCAGGCTGATGGTAATCTAGTGGTGTTCTGCTGCCCCCTAGTGTCCAGTGGACTACCAGGAGAAGATGGGGAGGAACATGGACGACTATGAAGACTTTGATGACAAACACAACACCTACCCCAGTGAGAAGAGCCTGGTCAAACTACACAAACAGGTACATTAAACTACCCCAGTGAGAAGAGCCTGGTCAAACTACACAAACAGGTACTTTAAACTACCCCAGTGAGAAGAGCCTGGTCAAACTACACAAACAGGTACATTAAACTACCCCAGTGAGAAGAGCCTGGTCAAACTACACAAACAGGTACTTTAAACTACCCCAGTGAGAAGAGCCTGGTCAAACTACACAAACAGGTACATTAAACTGGCGTGTTCTCTCCTCCGTGTCATCAGTGCCCATACCCTAGGTGGGGTTGGTGAAAGGGCCCACTCTGTGTGGAGTTTGCATGTTCTCCCCGTGTCTCCTAGGGTAGTTAATACCCTCACAAAAACATGCAGTAATCCTGGTCTCTATACTGCCTCCCACTGGCCAGCCGGGGCGCCTGATGGAGGGGAAAGGAACTGGTTGGAATAACGTGTTCCTTCCACGCGCTACGTCCTACCAGGGAAACCCCCCCCTGTCAGGTGACAAGAAGGTCAGTTGGCTCTCATGCATTGAAGGAGGCATGAGCTCAGCCCTGGGCTCCCTAGGCTGTGGGGGGAGTGTAGCGCCCAGGACCACTTATAAAATTGGCACCGGGTGAAAAAGGAACTCCCTCAGGGGGGGGGGGGCAGTACAGACCATGCAGGGTCTGTTTAAAGACCATATAATGATCAAGTGTGTGTGTGTGTGTGTGTGTGTGTGTGTGTGTGTGTGTGTGTGTGTGTGTGTGTGTGTGTGTGTGTGTGTGTGTGTGTGTGTGTGTGTGTGTGTGTGTGTGTGTGTGTGTGTGTGTGTGTGTGTGTGTGTGTGTGTGTGTGTGTGTGTGTGTGTGTGTGTGTAGGTGATCTATGCGGTGCAGAGACACAACAGGACGAGGGTCCAGTGGCAGATCCTGCTCCAGCAGGCCATCCACCTGGAGGATGTGGCCAAGAACGAGACCAGCTCCTCCCACCTGTTCGTCCACAGCTTCCCCGAGCCGGAGCCTGCTGGCTGGTTCAGCAGATACCTCTACACTCCTACCGTAGGTCAGTATATACCTCTACACTCCTACTGTAGGTCAGTATATACCTCTACACTCCTACCGTAGGTCAGTATATACCTCTACACTCCTACTGTAGGTCAGTATATACCTCTACACTCCTACTGTAGGTCAGTATATACCTCTACACTCCTACCGTAGGTCAGTATATACCTCTACACTCCTACCGTAGGTCAGTATATACCTCTACACTCCTACTGTAGGTCAGTATATACCTCTACACTCCTACCGTAGGTCAGTATATACCTCTACACTCCTACTGTAGGTCAGTATATATCTCTACACTCCTACTGTAGGTCAGTATATACCTCTACACTCCTACTGTAGGTCAGTATATACCTCTACACTCCTACCGTAGGTCAGTATATACCTCTACACTCCTACCGTAGGTCAGTATATATCTCTACACTCCTACTGTAGGTCAGTATATACCTCTACACTCCTACTGTAGGTCAGTATATACCTCTACACTCCTACCGTAGGTCAGTATATACCTCTACACTCCTACCGTAGGTCAGTATATACCTCTACACTCCTACCGTAGGTCAGTATATACCTCTACACTCCTACTGTAGGTCAGTATATACCTCTACACTCCTACCGTAGGTCAGTATATACCTCTACACTCCTACTGTAGGTCAGTATATACCTCTACACTCCTACTGTAGGTCAGTATATACCTCTACACTCCTACCGTAGGTCAGTATATACCTCTATACTCCTACCGTAGGTCAGTATATACCTCTACACTCCTACCGTAGGTCAGTATATACCTCTACACTCCTACTGTAGGTCAGTATATACCTCTACACTCCTACTGTAGGTCAGTATATACCTCTACACTCCTACCGTAGGTCAGTATATACCTCTACACTCCTACCGTAGGTCAGTATATACCTCTACACTCCTACTGTAGGTCAGTATATACCTCTACACTCCTACTGTAGGTCAGTATATACCTCTACACTCCTACCGTAGGTCAGTATATACCTCTACACTCCTACTGTAGGTCAGTATATACCTCTACACTCCTACCGTAGGTCAGTATATACCTCTACACTCCTACCGTAGGTCAGTATATACCTCTACACTCCTACTGTAGGTCAGTATATACCTCTACACTCCTACCGTAGGTCAGTATATACCTCTACACTCCTACCGTAGGTCAGTATATACCTCTACACTCCTACCGTAGGTCAGTATATATCTCTACACTCCTACTGTAGGTCAGTATATACCTCTACACTCCTACTGTAGGTCAGTATATACCTCTACACTCCTACCGTAGGTCAGTATATACCTCTACACTCCTACCGTAGGTCAGTATATATCTCTACACTCCTACTGTAGGTCAGTATATACCTCTACACTCCTACTGTAGGTCAGTATATACCTCTACACTCCTACCGTAGGTCAGTATATACCTCTACACTCCTACCGTAGGTCAGTATATACCTCTACACTCCTACCGTAGGTCAGTATATACCTCTACACTCCTACCGTAGGTCAGTATATACCTCTACACTCCTACCGTAGGTCAGTATATACCTCTACACTCCTACTGTAGGTCAGTATATACCTCTACACTCCTACCGTAGGTCAGTATATACCTACCTCTATACTCCTACCGTAGGTCAGTATATACCTCTACACTCCTACCGTAGGTCAGTATATACCTCTACACTCCTACCGTAGGTCAGTATATACCTCTACACTCCTACCGTAGGTCATACCTCTACACTCTACTCACTGTATACTATCACATTAAGTCTACTCTCTGTATACTATCACATTAAGTCTACTCTCTGTATACTATCACATTAAGTCTACTCTCTGTATACTATCACATTAAGTCTACTCACTGTATACTATCACATTAAGTCTACTCTCTGTATACTATCACATTAAGTCTACTCTCTGTATACTATCACATTAAGTCTACTCTCTGTATACTATCACATTAAGTCTACTCTCTGTATACTATCACATTAAGTCTACTCACTGTATACTATCACATTAAGTCTACTCTCTGTATACTATCACATTAAGTCTACTCTCTGTATACTATCACATTAAGTCTACTCACTGTATACTATCACATTAAGTCTACTCTCTGTATACTATCACATTAAGTCTACTCACTGTATACTATCACATTAAGTCTACTCTCTGTATACTATCACATTAAGTCTACTCTCTGTATACTATCACATTAAGTCTACTCTCTGTATACTATCACATTAAGTCTACTCACTGTATACTATCACATTAAGTCTACTCTCTGTACACTATCACATTAAGTCTACTCTCTGTATACTATCACATTAAGTCTACTCTCTGTATACTATCACATTAAGTCTACTCTCTGTATACTATCACATTAAGTCTACTCTCTGTATACTATCACATTAAGTCTACTCACTGTATACTATCACATTAAGTCTACTCTCTGTATACTATCACATTAAGTCTACTCACTGTATACTATCACATTAAGTCTACTCTCTGTATACTATCACATTAAGTCTACTCACTGTATACTATCACATTAAGTCTACTCTCTGTATACTATCACATTAAGTCTACTCTCTGTATACTATCACATTAAGTCTACTCTCTGTATACTATCACATTAAGTCTACTCACTGTATACTATCACATTAAGTCTACTCTCTGTATACTATCACATTAAGTCTACTCTCTGTATACTATCACATTAAGTCTACTCACTGTATACTATCACATTAAGTCTACTCTCTGTATACTATCACATTAAGTCTACTCTCTGTATACTATCACATTAAGTCTACTCACTGTATACTATCACATTAAGGCAGAAAAAGACCATAAAATTACAGTGCCAGTGCCTTGCTCACTGGTTCTGTGTTCTATGGGTTTCAGAATGGTACTGGCAGTGCCTGCTGAAGCAGTGGTTCCACAGGCTGCTGTCGGTGCTTCTCACCATGTTCTCCGTGGCCGTGGTTTGGTCTGAATGCACCTTCTTCAGCACCCGGCCCGTCCTGTCCCTGTTCGCTGTGTTCATCCAGCTGGCTGAGAGGGACTACAACTACCTGTACATAGAGGTCAGAGGTCATCCACCTTAAATACTATATTATAGAGACTACAACTACCTGTACATAGAGGTCAGAGGTCATCCACCTTAAATAATATAATATAGAGACTAAACTACCAGTACATAGAGGTCAGAGGTCATCCACCTTAAATACTATATTATAGAGACTACAACTACCTGTACATAGAGGTCAGAGGTCATCCACCTTAAATACTATATTATAGAGACTACAACTACCTGTACATAGAGGTCAGAGGTCATCCACCTTAAATACTATATTATAGAGACTACAACTACCTGTACATAGAGGTCAGAGGTCATCCACCTTAAATAATATAATATAGAGACTAAACTACCAGTACATAGAGGTCAGCACTTCCACCTCAAATAATAATATAGTAATCATTACTATAGAGTGTTTGTTCAGTATCAGAAAATATATTTTACTAAGGTAGGAAAATATAGGTAAAACCAAGCACAACAGTGTTTTTTAATAACTTTATCATGTCTATATTCTACGTAGAGAAGGGGTATTTATCATGGCTATATTCTACGTAGAGAAGGGCTTTATCATGGCTATATTCTACGTAGAGAAGGGCTTTATCATGGCTATATTCTACGTAGAGTAGGGGTATTTATCATGGCTATATTCTACGTAGAGAAGGGCTTTGTCATGGCTATATTCTACGTAGAGAAGGGGTATTTATCATGGCTATATTCTACGTAGAGAAGGGGTATTTATCATGGCTATATTCTACGTAGAGAAGGGCTTTATCATGGCTATATTCTACGTAGAGAAGGGGTATTTATCATGGCTATATTCTACGTAGAGAAGGGCTTTATCATGGCTATATTCTACGTAGAGAAGGGGTATTTATCATGGCTATATTCTACGTAGAGTATGGGTATTTATCATGGCTATATTCTACGTAGAGTAGGGGTATTTATCATGGCTATATTCTACGTAGAGTATGGGTATTTATCATGGCTATATTCTACGTAGAGAAGGGCTTTATCATGGCTATATTCTACGTAGAGAAGGGCTTTATCATGGCTATATTCTACGTAGAGAAGGGCTTTATCATGGCTATATTCTACGTAGAGAAGGGCTTTATCATGGCTATATTCTACGTAGAGAAGGGCTTTATCATGGCTATATTCTACGTAGAGTAGGGGTATTTATCATGGCTATATTCTACGTAGAGTAGGGCTTTGTCATGGCTATATTCTACGTAGAGAAGGGGTATTTATCATGGCTATATTCTACGTAGAGAAGGGGTATTTATCATGGCTATATTCTACGTAGAGAAGGGGTATTTATCATGGCTATATTCTACGTAGAGAAGGGCTTTGTCATGGCTATATTCTACGTAGAGTAGGGGTATTTATCATGGCTATATTCTACGTAGAGAAGGGGTATTTATCATGTCTATATTCTACGTAGAGTATGGGTATTTATCATGGATATATTCTACGTAGAGTAGGGGTATTTATCATGTCTATATTCTACGTAGAGAAGGGGTATTTATCATGGCTATATTCTACGTAGAGTAGGGCTTTGTCATGGCTATATTCTACGTAGAGAAGGGGTATTTATCATGGCTATATTCTACGTAGAGTAGGGCTTTGTCATGGCTATATTCTACGTAGAGAAGGGGTATTTATCATGGCTATATTCTACGTAGAGAAGGGGTATTTATCATGGCTATATTCTACGTAGAGAAGGGGTATTTATCATGGCTATATTCTACGTAGAGAAGGGCTTTGTCATGGCTATATTCTACGTAGAGTAGGGGTATTTATCATGGCTATATTCTACGTAGAGAAGGGGTATTTATCATGTCTATATTCTACGTAGAGTATGGGTATTTATCATGGCTATATTCTACGTAGAGTAGGGGTATTTATCATGTCTATATTCTACGTAGAGAAGGGGTATCTGAAGTTTTAGTGTCATTATTAGGATGTTGAGTCTGCTAAACTAGTATAATTAATTCAGCGATGCCATTGCTCTCCACCAGATGGCGTGCTTCATCACAATCTTCTTCCTGTGTACCTGTGTGTATTCCACGGTGTTCCGCATCAGAGTGTTTAATTACTACTACCTGGCCTCACACCACCAGACTGACGCTTACAGCCTGCAGTTCAGCGGCATGTAAGTACATACATACATACATACATACATACATACATACACATACATACATACATACATACATACATACACATACATGCGTGCGTGTGCGTGCGTCAACACAGGACTTAACTCTTTCACTCCCAGACTTATATCTGGCTGCGTTTTCCCACTGCCAGCAATTTTTCTTTTTTTTTACCGTTTCAACTGGTCACAGAAAATGTATATTCATTATGATCACTCGTCCGGTCGTTTGTAAACACACGGTATCAGTGTGCGTCGCCCAGAGAAAACCAAGACCGCCCCTTTGCCTTGTAGCAGCATGTGAATAGACCATCTCGCCAAAAATGCACGCTTTTCTTTTCCTTTTCAACAATAAAATGTCCTTTATGATCACTGGTCTGACAGTTTGTAAACACAAAGGATCACTGTTCGTCGTCCAGAGAAAAAACATGTTTAACCGAGACCGTGCCTTCCTTTGTTTACTTTACTGAGACACTACACTGTCTCTGTATTCTATGATCCTATAGTTTACTGAGACACTACACTGTCTCTGTATTCTATGATCCTATAGTTTACTGAGACACTACACTGTCTCTATGTATTCTATGATCCTATAGTTTACTGAGACACTACACTGTCTCTATGTATTCTATGATCCTATAGTTTACTGAGACACTACACTGTCTCTATGTATTCTATGATCCTATAGTTTACTGAGACACTACACTGTCTCTGTATTCTATGATCCTATAGTTTACTGAGACACTACACTGTCTCTCTGTATTCTATGATCCTATAGTTTACTGAGACACTACACTGTCTCTCTGTATTCTATGATCCTATAGTTTACTGAGACACTACACTGTCTCTGTATTCTATGATCCTATAGTTTACTGAGACACTACACTGTCTCTGTATTCTATGATCCTATAGTTTACTGAGACACTACACTGTCTCTCTGTATTCTATGATCCTATAGTTTACTGAGACACTACACTGTCTCTGTATTCTATGATCCTATAGTTTACTGAGACACTACACTGTCTCTGTATTCTATGATCCTATAGTTTACTGAGACACTACACTGTCTCTGTATTCTATGATCCTATAGTTTACTGAGACACTACACTGTCTCTCTGTATTCTATGTATGTGTTTACCTTGTTTACTGTAAGTCACTCTGAATAAAGAGTACATTATAAATGTACATGTAAACAAGTGTGTGTGCGTGTGTGTGTGTGTGTGTGCGTGCGTGTGCGTGTGTAGGTTGTTCTGTCGCCTGACTCCTCCTCTCTGCCTCAACTTCCTGGGACTCATTCACATGGACTCTGCTATCTCCCACCAGGACAAGATGCAGACCGCCTACACCTCTGTAAGATATCTATCTGTCTATCTGTCTGTCTGTCTGTCTGTCTATCTGTCTGTCTGTCTGTCTGTCTGTCTGTCTGTCTGTCTGTCTGTCTGTCTGTCACCTGCTGCGCTGCTTGATGTTTGCCGTACCCAAGACAACAGCCATGTAAACAAACACACCATGTCGTTTACAGCTAAACGTTGCTCTCAACAATGTTTTAGAAAACATTTGAAGTGAGAAATAGACGATGCAGTAACAGAACATGTATTCTATTTAATCAACACTTCCTGTTACATTTTCTGAAAAGCAGCAGCTACCAGACAGTGACAACGTTAAACATACCAGTTAGTGTACATGTATGTAACGTGTGCGTGTGATGTGGTTGTGTTCACACAGATAATGGGTTCTCTGCGTGTGCTGTCCTTCATCGCTAATGGATTCTACATCTACTACCCTATGCTCATCCTCATCCTCTGTATCGCCACCTACTTCAGGTCAGTAGAATCTCACTAACTGCCTTATAACTACCACTAGTGGACACAGTATGCACTCAAAGAAGTAAATACTCAAGTATTCAAAAGTAAAACATTACGAGGTACTTTTTTAGAAATGTAAAAAAAAATTGTGAAAATAGACGAGACACGTTGTGAGCCTGTAGATCAGCTATTTGGGCCATACTTTGATCATTATGTATTAGACCCCAGACCTTCACTGTAACATCCTCAGTGTTAATGTAAGGGTCCATTTGGTTCCATGTGTACACTCTCAGAGTTACAGACCTGTAAGGGTCCATTTGGTTCCATGTGTACACTCTCAGAGTTACAGACCTGTAAGGGTCCATTTGGTTCCATGTGTACACTCTCAGAGCTACAGACCTGTAAGGGTCCATTTGGTTCTATTTGTACCCTCTCAGAGTTACAGACCTGTAAGGGTCCATTTGGTTCCTAACTATCTAGTATCCTAGCTATTAGCTTGAGACCCCTGAAGGACCCCTGGGGGTCCCCAGACCACACGTTGAGAACCACTGGTCTACGCTATTAAATCATGTTTTAAAGGGGATGTACGTGATATTTCTTTGTTAAAATCTGTGATAAATAGCTCCATTTTGTGATATTATTTGATCCAATCAGGAGAGAGAACTCATACAGGATTTATTTAAAAAAGAGACGGTCGTGACTCGCCCCAAAGTGAGCTAGTTCTCTTGACACAGCTGAATGCTGAGCTGGAGAACGGGGTTCGATTCCAGCTCGGGACACTAAAACGCTACAATATCCATGAAAGCAGCAGAAGTGTTTCTCTGTAGAGCACCGAAGTCTGACGTAATGTACTCGTCCTACCTGGGTCGTGTTTTTTCCCCCCGTTCTGAATCCCCATAGACGTGTTTAATATCGCGTCAAATAAGAACTGTGTTCCAAAAATAAACAAATGATCCCGGCGGTTTGACTCTTATGGATATGAAGCATCAACTGACGGTGAGAAAACCATAATGTTACTTAAGCCGAATTAGTTACATTTTCGCCAGAAACAGACTGTATCAAATATGAGTGACTGACTATCATAAACCATACAGAACCTCCTCCCTGACAATATCGCCGACACAGTTTGTTTATTTGTGGAACACAATTCTTATATGAGACGATTCTAAGATGACCCAATGTTATTCTCCATAGAGACATGACTTTACGACCCAGAGGATGAACGAGTGACGTCAGGACCTCTGTACTCTATGACCACATTATGTAAACTGAAGCATATTTAGCCAAAATACGTTGCCAGGACCACCAGAGTTTCTCAATCCAGCTCTGGTTATTATCTTTGGCCACCGACCGTGTGTTTTTCTCCGTCCCGGGCGGCAGCGACTGGTCGGTATTGTGTTTGCTGGCACACAGGCTTAGGCTACAACACATGTACACAGTCAGTGACGCCTCCAGCGTCACTTCTTTCCAGTGTTAATGTAACTGTGAGAGTTAAATGATTAAACACAGGTTTAATGAACTATGTTCCACAGCTTGGGGACTCGTTGTCTGAACCTCCTGGGTTTTCAGCAGTTCATGGGAGACAATGAAATGACCTCCGACCTCATCGACGAGGGCAAGGAACTCATCCGAAGAGGTTAGTCTCTGACGTACATGGGCAACTGGCGGCCCCCACCTCACTTAATGAGGCCCCCACCTCACTTAATGTGGCCCCCACCTCACTTAATGTGGCCCCCACCTCACTTAATGTGGCCCCCACCTTCACTTAATGTGGCCCCCACCTTCACTTAATGTGGCCCCCACCTCACTTAATGTGGCCCCCACCTTCACTTAATGTGTCCCGCAGGTTAATATCAGAATAGTGATTATATTATTGATTTCAGCTGTTATGATTCCAAACATGTAAACATGACCCACTTTAATGACTTCAGTCTATATTAGTAGCTTAATGACTAGTATTAACATTATATTGTATTTGTATTTAAGTTCATAAAGTTTACTTAAAAGTTAGTATAACTAAATGCATCTGAAATTAAATAAAAATTTTACTTTTCAGGATTCCAATGAAAAAAATAACAAACTGCGACACGTTTTGAGCTTGTAGATCGGCTATTTTTTCTACTTTTGTGTGACATAGAATGGCGACGTACAGCATTAATTTACGAAAAAAGTTAAAATACTGAGATAAGAGGTGTCTGTGCAACAGTATATGTAATGTGTTCCTCTGGAGTGAGTGTGGAAATATATAGTGACCCTCTACATCATCACAGTTACATCACCTCTGATCTATGAGAATGTCCTGTCATAACTCATTATAATAATAATAATAATAATAATAATAATAATAATAATAACAATAACAATAATAATAATAATAACAACAATAATAATAATAATAATAATAATAATAATAATAATAATGATAATAATAACAATAATAACAATAATAATAATAATAATGATAATAATAAGGGTAATAATAATAATAATAATAACAATAATAACAATAACAATAACAATAATAATAATAATAATAATAATGATAATAATAAGGGTAATAATAATAATAATAATAACAACAATAATTATAATAATAACAATAACAATAATAATAATAATCCGGGAACATGTCTGTCAGTCTTGTAAAGTGGTTTAGTTTTACGGTGAGGTTGTAAAGTGGTTTAGTTTTATCATGAGGTTGTAAAGTGGTTTAGTTTTATGGTGAGGTTGTAAAGTGGTTTAGTTTTATGGTGAGGTTGCACTAAGGCATTGTCCTTCTTTCACCACAGAGAAAAGGAAACGACAAAGGATTGAAGATGGAGAGAACAGGCGGAGAGTGAGTATCCTTTCTTAACACATTCACCAGGTATTCATTCATGAATTCATTCATCCGCCACTGCCAGCGGTTTTAGCTTATTTTAACGATCCACGGAGAGCCATGGAAGCCACCATGTGAACACAGATGTAAACAAAGGCTGTCTTTACAACAATATAAAACTCTTTAAAACTTTATTTAACCACAGATATCACTTATGCCACCTTTAAGCATGACTTTTGACCTTTAAGCATGACCTTTGTGGATATGTAGATGTGTGCGTGCGTGCGTGCGTGCGTGCGTGCGTGCGTGCGTGCGTGCGTGCGTGCGTGCGTGCGTGCGAGCCAGCGTGCGTGCGAGAGAGAGTGTTTGTAATGCTACTGTTGTGTTCCAGGAGTGGAAGGAGCGTTATGGGAGCTCCAGGGAGGATGGAGGTAATGGTAATGCTTCCAGGAACAGGAACAGTCACTCTGACATGAAGGAGACCAGCAGCAACTACAACAACACTGTTACACCTACCACTGTTAGACGTGAGTTAAACTACAACAACACTGTTACACCTACCACTGTTAGACGTGAGTTAAACTACAACTACACTGTTACACCTACCACTGTTAGACGTGAGTTAAACTACAACTACACTGTTACACCTACCACTGTTAGACGTGAGTTAAACTACAACTACACTGTTACACCTACCACTGTTAGACGTGAGTTAAACTACAACTACACTGTTACACCTACCACTGTTAGACGTGAGTTAAACTACAACAACACTGTTACACCTACCACTGTTAGACGTGAGTTAAACTACAACAACACTGTTACACCTACCACTGTTAGACGTGAGTTAAACTACAACAACACTGTTACACGTTAAACTACAACAACACTGTTACACCTACCACTGTTAGACGTGAGTTAAACTACAACTACACTGTTACACCTACCACTGTTAGACGTGAGTTAAACTACAACAACACTGTTACACCTACCACTGTTAGACGTGAGTTAAACTACAACAACACTGTTACACCTACCACTGTTAGACGTGAGTTAAACTACAACAACACTGTTACACCTACCACTGTTAGACGTGAGTTAAACTACAACTACACTGTTACACCTACCACTGTTAGACGTGAGTTAAACTACAACAACACTGTTACACGTTAAACTACAACAACACTGTTACACCTACCACTGTTAGACGTGAGTTAAACTACAACTACACTGTTACACCTACCACTGTTAGACGTGAGTTAAACTACAACTACACTGTTACACCTACCACTGTTAGACGTGAGTTAAACTACAACTACACTGTTACACCTACCACTGTTAGACGTGAGTTAAACTACAGCTACACTGTTACACCTACCACTGTTAGACGTGAGTTAAACTACACTGTTACACCTACCACTGTTAGACGTGAGTTAAACTACAACAACACTGTTACACCTACCACTGTTAGACGTGAGTTAAACTACAACAACACTGTTACACCTACCACTGTTAGACGTGAGTTAAACTACAACAACACTGTTACACCTACCACTGTTAGACGTGAGTTAAACTACAACTACACTGTTACACCTACCACTGTTAGACGTGAGTTAAACTACAACTACACTGTTACACCTACCACTGTTAGACGTGAGTTAAACTACAACTACACTGTTACACCTACCACTGTTAGACGTGAGTTAAACTACAACTACACTGTTACACCTACCACTGTTAGACGTGAGTTAAACTACAACTACACTGTTACACCTACCACTGTTAGACGTGAGTTAAACTACAACAACACTGTTACACCTACCACTGTTAGACGTGAGTTAAACTACAACAACACTGTTACACCTACCACTGTTAGACGTGAGTTAAACTACAACAACACTGTTACACGTTAAACTACAACAACACTGTTACACCTACCACTGTTAGACGTGAGTTAAACTACAACTACACTGTTACACCTACCACTGTTAGACGTGAGTTAAACTACAACAACACTGTTACACCTACCACTGTTAGACGTGAGTTAAACTACAACAACACTGTTACACCTACCACTGTTAGACGTGAGTTAAACTACAACAACACTGTTACACCTACCACTGTTAGACGTGAGTTAAACTACAACAACACTGTTACACCTACCACTGTTAGACGTGAGTTAAACTACAACTACACTGTTACACCTACCACTGTTAGACGTGAGTTAAACTACAACAACACTGTTACACGTTAAACTACAACAACACTGTTACACCTACCACTGTTAGACGTGAGTTAAACTACAACTACACTGTTACACCTACCACTGTTAGACGTGAGTTAAACTACAACTACACTGTTACACCTACCACTGTTAGACGTGAGTTAAACTACAACTACACTGTTACACCTACCACTGTTAGACGTGAGTTAAACTACAGCTACACTGTTACACCTACCACTGTTAGACGTGAGTTAAACTACACTGTTACACCTACCACTGTTAGACGTGAGTTAAACTACAACAACACTGTTACACCTACCACTGTTAGACGTGAGTTAAACTACAACAACACTGTTACACCTACCACTGTTAGACGTGAGTTAAACTACAACAACACTGTTACACCTACCACTGTTAGACGTGAGTTAAACTACAACTACACTGTTACACCTACCACTGTTAGACGTGAGTTAAACTACAACTACACTGTTACACCTACCACTGTTAGACGTGAGTTAAACTACAACAACACTGTTACACCTACCACTGTTAGACGTGAGTTAAACTACAACAACACTGTTACACCTACCACTGTTAGACGTGAGTTAAACTACAACTACACTGTTACACCTACCACTGTTAGACGTGAGTTAAACTACAACTACACTGTTACACCTACCACTGTTAGACGTGAGTTAAACTACAACAACACTGTTACACCTACCACTGTTAGACGTGAGTTAAACTACAACTACACTGTTACACCTACCACTGTTAGACGTGAGTTAAACTACAACAACACTGTTACACGTTAAACTACAACAACACTGTTACACCTACCACTGTTAGACGTGAGTTAAACTACAACTACACTGTTACACCTACCACTGTTAGACGTGAGTTAAACTACAACTACACTGTTACACCTACCACTGTTAGACGTGAGTTAAACTACAACTACACTGTTACACCTACCACTGTTAGACGTGAGTTAAACTACAGCTACACTGTTACACCTACCACTGTTAGACGTGAGTTAAACTACACTGTTACACCTACCACTGTTAGACGTGAGTTAAACTACAACAACACTGTTACACCTACCACTGTTAGACGTGAGTTAAACTACAACAACACTGTTACACCTACCACTGTTAGACGTGAGTTAAACTACAACTACACTGTTACACCTACCACTGTTAGACGTGAGTTAAACTACAACTACACTGTTACACCTACCACTGTTAGACGTGAGTTAAACTACAACAACACTGTTACACCTACCACTGTTAGACGTGAGTTAAACTACAACTACACTGTTACACCTACCACTGTTAGACGTGAGTCAAACTACAACTACACTGTTACACCTACCACTGTTAGACGTGAGTTAAACTACAACAACACTGTTACACCTACCACTGTTAGACGTGAGTTAAACTACACTGTTAAAATACAACAACACTGTTACACGTTAAACTACAACAACACTGTTACACCTACCACTGTTAGACGTGAGTTAAACTACACTGTTAAACTACAACAACACTGTTACACCTACCACTGTTAGACGTGAGTTAAACTACAACAACACTGTTACACCTACCACTGTTAGACGTGAGTTAAACTACAACATGATGTACATTATTGACAGACAAATACTTGTGATGAATGATTTCATTGTGTTTAGGTGTTGAACATATGGATACAGAATTACAGTTATACTTTGTAAACAAACATTGCTCAGGACAGATGTGACAAATAACTGAAATAATTATACAAAGAAATGACTGACTCAGTTAGTTTATTTTGGTTTCTTAAAACATAGCAGTTGAACTAACAGTATAATTAAGTCAACAAGATGACTTTTGGCCGAAAAGGTAAGGGCTGAAGCTTATTTAAGTTAAATAGTTAACTCCTGTGTATAAATACAGTTCGTCTGACAGTTTTTTTAATGTATTTTGTCTTATTGTTTAATAGAGGCCAAATATTCTCGAAGTGGAAGTCGAGCAGAAAAAGACTGCATTGAACTGCTTCAGGACGCAGAACCTTTAGACTTCAATGCTGACACTCTGACAGACGACCCTCTGGATGGGGACTCTAATTCTAACAGGTAACACTATGACTCTAAGGGGGCCACCGAGTGAGCTAAAGCGAGCGAGTTGCCGTCCCGAACGTTGCGACATTCCCTTGTGCCTACTCAGCGCCGTTTGAGTTATGTACCGATAGGCACAGAATCGTACATTTTGTTGTGGGGACTGCTCTGCTTCCGGGTTTTTCCGGGTTACGCCCACCGTGGGACTCGCCGTACATATGCACGCAATTTCGGGGTTTCTAGGCGACTATGCACGGAATGACGTGCACTGGATCCGTGCAATGTATACTAGTTCTCTGGCGATCAGGCTGGTATGCTAGCATACTGACGCAGTGTGTGTATCTATGTATGCTAGCATACTGAAGCAGTGTGTGTGTGTGTGTGTGTGTGTGTGTGTGTGTGTGTGTGTGTGTGTGTGTGTGTGTGTGTGTGTGTGTGTGTGTGTGTGTGTGTGTGTGTGTGTGTGTGTAAAGGATAAGGATAATTCCTTTTAACAGGTCGTTCATGAAAGTCCTTGCGGTCTTGTTTCCAATGAGAACCTGTGAGCAATTGGGGTTAAGAGTCTTGCTCAGGGACAAATTTCATATCATCGGCACATATGCTGGGATAGCCTAGAATCGAACCTGGGGCAACCAGGGCCAGCTGGTTCCCTAGGCGGGCTCACTAACCACTCAGCTATGGCTGCCCCATGTGTGTGTGTGTGTGTGTATGCTAGCATACTGACGCAGTGTGTTTCTCTCCTCCAGACACACAGGAGGAAGATATCTGTCCATGTCGTCTTCTAGGAGCAGAATCTTTGATGACGTCTGATGGGCTGAAGGACCCATGAACATGAATACTGTACTGTAGGAACATGTATATTATATACATGTATATACAGTATATACATGTATATTATATACATGTTTATACTGTATAAACATGACTGAAACAGACTGCAGGAGATGTCTAACCTGACGTATATACTTATACACAGTGGTGGAAAAGTACTCAGATGTTTTACTTTTTAAGTAAAAGTAGCAATACCACAATATAAAAATACTCTGTTACAAGTAAAAGGCCTGTGTTCAAAATGTTACTTGAGGAAAAAGTACAAAAGTATTGGCATCAAAATATACTTAAAGTATCAAAAGTAAAAGTACTAAAATGTTTGAAAATAGCAGATCTACAAGCTCACAACGCGTCGCATCGCGACGCGTTGTGAGCTTGTAGATCTGCTATTTTCAAATATCCTAGGTATAAAATTGGACTGAAGTGGTTAATGTATGTTTTATAATGTAACAATGTATATCTGCAAAGTAACTAGCAACTAAAGTTTTCAAATAATTGTAGTGGAGTAAAAGTACAATATTTGGATCCAAGATGTAGTGGAGTAGAAGTAAAAGTATTGAAATTTGGAAATACTCCAGTAAAGTAAAAGCACCTCAAAATTGTACTTAAGTACAGTACTTAGTTACTTTCCACCACTGCATATACAGTATATGGTACATATTACTGCTCCACGGTGAAGAGAAGAGGACAGTGCAGCCATCCTAACCACATGAACCCCAGCGGAGGGGGCCAAGTGTAGACCCCTGTGGGACTCCGGTCAACAAAGTATAAAGGGTTTGAAGGGGTTAAGCCCGGGTTGTGCTGAAGTTGAACCATGGTGTCACACGGCGAGAATAGCAGATCTACAAGCCACGAGCTGTGAGCTTGTAGGTCGCTTATTTTGGGCCGTGTGACACTCTCGTAGCGGCCCCAAAGGGCTTGTCCAATCACTGAGCATCTTGCTATGTCCTCTCCCCAGGACTCCTCCAATCACTGAGCATCTTGCTATGTCCTCTCCCCAGGTCTCCTCCAATCACTGAGCATCTTGCTATGTCCTCTCCCTAGGACTCCTCCAATCACTGAGCATCTTGCTATGTCCTCTCCCTAGGACTCCTCCAATCACTGAGCATCTTGCTATGTCCTCTCCCTAGGACTCCTCCAATCACTGAGCATCTTGCTATGTCCTCTCCCTAGGACTCCTCCAATCACTGAGCATCTTGCTATGTCCTCTCCCTAGGACTCCTCCAATCACTGAGCATCTTGCTATGTCCTCTCCCCAGGTCTCCTCCAATCACTGAGCATCTTGTTAAAACAATGAAGGTCTTTACAAACCGGGAGAGCAGACATTTATATTTGGAACGAGGTCGTTTTTTATTATTTTTTTACAGCGAATGAAAGCATCAACCTTTATGAATCGTTTAGATATTCTCCGGTGATGTTGGTACGACGAACGATGTACGTATGGTTTAAGAGCCATTCACACTTAGCACGATTAGCACAACTATAACCATAACCATAACTATTACTAGTATTACACGGCTTGGTTGAATGTTTCATTCTGATCGGTCAATCGCTGAATTCAGCGGTCTGTTATTTCTGGATAATGACCAATGAGCTCTATAACAGACCTCTGTCTAATCAAAGACTCAGAACACCTGATCATATCAACCTGTATCCAACATGACAGCCATGTAACAAACACACCATGTCATTTACAGCTAAACTTTGCTCTCAACAATGTTTTAGAAAACATTTGAAGTGAGAAATAGACGATGCAATGACCGAAAAGTGATTCTATTTGATCCACTGCACTTCCTTGTTTACCGTGGCGCAACAACGCAAGAATACCAAGACGCTCGCCCCAAAACACAGACGCCCCGGGGCAAATCCGGCGGTATTACAGAATGGGGGCGAGCGTGTTTTGGGGCGAGTCTTCCGGTTACCCGAACTTGTCCGCGCAACCCAATACTTGTTACTTTTGGGTCCATTTATTAATTTATTTATGAAGTAGCCGTGTAATAAGCAGGATAATGTATGAATAGGTGGTCATTATTGAAAATTAAAGCCCTTCATATAATCACCATGTCAGGCTTTAATTTTCAATCATGACCACCTCCCCATACATTATCCCATACATAATGAAGTTAGCGTCCACACTGAATGATAAAGGGGGTGTGGCTCGCGGGCAGTGGTGGATAAAGTACTCAAATGTTTTACTTAAGTAAAAGTATCAATACTGCAGTGTAGAAATACTCTGTTCCAAGTAAAGAGTCCGGTAATCAAAATGTACTTGAGTAAAAGTTCAAAAGTATTGGTATCAACATATTATTCTTAAAGTACCAAAAGTAAAAGTACTCATTGTGCAGAATGTCCCATTTCACAAGTTCAAAACGTATAGAAATCTTTTGAAAATAGCAGATCTACAAGCTCACAATGCGTCACATCGCGACGCATTGTGAGCTTGCAGAGGGTCCTGACGGATTTTAATTGTCTCTCAATGTCTCTATTGTTCATGACGTCACGCTGGAAGTGATTCTAAAACGATGTTGTCCACGGCCACGCCTATCGTTGTTAACGGTTAATTAACGGTTAATTAACGGCTAACTAACGACCATTTATCGGCCGCGTCTCCCCGGTGAGTAAAGGCCTTTAGTTGTACGGTTAAATGGCTGAATAAGGAGTTTCTCTGCTGCATGGCTACTGGTATATGTATGTATGTACAGTATGTATGTATGTACAGTACACGCACTTTTTATAATGACTTGTGACTCTGAAACCAAGCGTCCATGTGGTCGTACAAAAGGCCCTAAATATATGAGAGAAAAAATACCTGGAATGTTTGATTCAGCAGCTGGTTAACCCTGTCAGACCGGGAACGCATCTGTGTGTCATTTTTTGATTTCTTTGGCTATTAAAAAAATAGTAGATCTACAAGCTCATAGCGCCGCACCGTGTGCCGCGCTATGAGCTTGTAGATCTGCTATTTTTTGGGAAAAATCGTGAAAATGCATGTTTTAAAGCCAACATTTTTAACTACGATCTTTGCGTCTGGGGGGTCCCTGGAACAACGTATTTTAAGATGGGGGTCCGCGGCCAAATACGTATCATTTTGGGGGTCCTTGACATGGAGAAGTTGGAGCGCCACTGATATAGAAACATACTGTTAGGATTTAGAAAACCCTTTTAGATATGTATGTGGCCCGCGGACCCCCATCTCTAAATGTTTTGCTCCAGGGACCCCCATCTCTAAATGTTTTGCTCCAGGGACCCCCATCTCTAAATGTTTTGCTTCAGGGACCCCCATCTCTAAATGTTTTGCTTCAGGGACCCCCATCTCTAAATGTTTTGCTTCAGGGACCCCCTCAGTAGCAAAGATTTGAGTTACAAATGTTCGCTTTAAAAATATATATATATTCAAAGATTTGCACAAATGTTCAAGATTTTTCAAAAGTAGCAGATCTACAAGCTCATACTTGTAGATCGGTGCCGCGCTATGAGCTTGTATATCTGCTATTTTTGAATAGCCCAAGAAATGTAAAAATGACTGGGTAATGGGTAAAAGTACAACCTTTCACCTGAAATAGCTAAACAGTTACTGGATGTTTTCTTCTTTTTTATGAATGGAACCGTGGTCTGCAAAATGTTGTTCATTCAATATCTCAAATCCATGACACAAGGCGTCTAGACTGGGGTAGTTGCCCTGTGCTGCAAATAGCAGATCTACAAGCTCACAACGTGTCGCGGCCGCGACACGTTGTGAGCTTGTAGATCTGCTAAGTACGAGCCAGGCTTCAGATGAGCTTGTCGAGAAGGTTCTTCTTGTACTGATGTGTTTCTATAATATGATCTATTTATTTAAGTGTATGTCAGCCCAGTGAAACGTTATAATATAATAAGTTTAAACAAAAAAAAAAGAATGATACCGGGATGGTGGTGATCAGTGTTTTGTGTTAATAATCTTATGATGATTTTTTTTTTGTATGATCAGTTGATTGACTCTCGTGACTCTGAAATCTCTGTAGAAAATATTAATATATAATATAGAGGAGTCACCCCACACATTCATGTGCTTCTCATCCTCACTGTATGTATTGAAATGTCCACTTATAACTTCCTTTATGAACGTCATATTTGTATAAAATTGAATTATAAGTCCTTTTTTTCTATCCCACATTCACTGCTGTCAGACGTAACTGTACAAACTGTTACAAAAAATATATATAAATCCTAATATGATTTTCTCTATTCAAAAGCAAAATGGCTGTTGGCTCTTGGCTTGCTGCCACAGACGTTTTGCTTTTGAACTGTCGTCCTATTTTGTGTTGGTTGTTTGGTCATCACTCCACTGGTCCCATGGTTCATGTGTTGGTTGGTTGGTCAGCACTCCACTGGTCACATGGTTCATGTGTTGGTTGGTCACCACTCCACTGGTCACATGGTTCATGTGTTGGTTGTTTGGTCACCACTCCACTGGTCACATGGTTCATGTGTTGGTTGTTTGGTCACCACTCCATTGGTCACATGGATCATGTGTTGGTTGGTTGGTCAGCACTCCACTGGTCACATGGTTCATGTGTTGGTTGTTTGGTCACCACTCCACTGGTCACATGGTTCATGTGTTGGTTGGTTGGTCAGCACTCCACTGGTCAGCATGGTGGTCACATGGTGGTCACATGGTGGTCACATGGTGGTCACATGGCATATATGAAGTTTTAAATAATGATTTGGTGCCAGTTTATTTTTATTTTATTTTTTATTTTCCATAATATCTTTATTTAATTTGACAAAATGACAGATGTTTGCTTCTCCATCCACCTTGACATGTGTTGTAAATACTTGGTTCTACGAGATGAATAAAATAAGAGAAGTTCCTTTTCAAAGGCTTTTTGCATTGAATGAATTTATTTATAGAGCAAGGGCCGTGAGGATGCTGCACGCTCAGGGGTCTGCCATGAGAATAGTCACATCAGAGACCTCCCGGGGGGGGGGGGGGGGGGGGGCACAGGCCCACTGTTGATCCTGCCATGAAAATAGTCAGATTAAAAAAACCTAACCTGGAGACCATTGCTCTGATATAGGACTGGATTTGAACTTTTTTTTTAAATTCTACCAGGCAGCAAAGCTACGTATATATGCTTCCACTAATTTGATTGACAGTAGGACAAATTTACACCAGTGGACATGAATGAATGAATGTATTTGTTTAGCACTTTTCCAAACATAGTGACAACACAGTGCTTTACATGTTAAAAACAGCAAAAAGAGAAAAATTAAAATCAAGAGAAAATAAATACATTAAATCAGCATTTGTAGTCGGCCGATAAGACAAGTTTAAACAATCAGAGCTGACCTCAGCACATATCCTTAGGAAAAACACTTAACGTACAGATTGTTTTTAAAAGAGGACTCTGCTAGCCTAAAATCCACATGGCGTTCCAGAGCAAAGGTGGCCCGGGCTACAATAAGCCCGGCCCTGTTCTTTCTAAAGCTACCACCGAAGTGGAAAAATAATAAGTGCAGGACAGACGTTTCAGCCTCAGATTCATCTGCTCTGAGGCCGAAATGCATTCCAGTTCTCGATAATAAAAAAAAGAATGTGCATCTGAGCCTCTCTTGCACTTATTATTTCTGGGGTTTTCCACTTGGGTGAAACCTTTTAGTTGTCTCTGTAGTTGAGCTCCCACTGCCTAACAAAAAGACCTCCAGAGGAAGCTCACCTGCTTGTTTCAATAGCCAGTTGTTCTTTGTTGTATCAAACATCATCAATAAATTAAATCAGTTCAAATTAAGTTCAGAGGTGTCATCAAACTAGTATGAATGAAAAGGGAAACTGGTAGCCTATATTACATAACTGTATTAAATAGAAAATAAACTCACTGCTCCGCAGTGTTGTAGTATTTTTAGTCAATAATTAAATGTTCAAACAATATATTATCCTTTATTCAAATTGGCTATAATGGTAGACCACTTCATCACACTCATGTCACCATGACTCAGCCATAACCATATAAGGAGTTCCCAATGCAGCTACGCCCAAAAATATGGAGTGTGTTGTCTAAGCTCAATGTGTCGTCATGGCATCAGGCGCAAACAAATCAGTCAGCTCCATATATGGGCACAAAAGGGGGCATGGCCATATATGGGCATATACTGATACATCAGCGATCTCCATATATGGACATAAAAGGGAAAAGGACAGCGGGTACTTTGACAAAGGTCGGATCGGAGGTGCGGCGTAGGTCTGAGGGCCGCGTAACCACCCCGAACCTCTAGATGTGACAAAGTGTGTTGTGTGATGTCATAGTGTGTTGTGTGATGTCATAGCTACACTGTTTGTTTAGTGTGTGACGTCAGAGCAGGCCTCAGCTCACCTTATAAATCTACATTCAGACCGTTAAAGACAGTCAAACACCGGCTGGCTCGCCAGGCTAGCAGCAATGTAACATTAAAGTCAACAAGTCTCTGTAAACAAACATTTATCTACTCCGCTGTTTGTCTGAGTCTTTGCATTAAGGAAACAGCATTGTATCTAGCAGTGAGAACCTGATGTGAAGATGGAGTCTCTGTCGGAGGAAGTGCGCCTGGTGGTGAAAAAGGTTTGTCTGAGAAAACAGGAAGGAGCTCTGTACCTGATGGCCGAGCGCGTGGCCTGGGGTCGGGAGGGAGAGGAGCGCTGCACCGTCAGCCACTTGTACGCAGATATCCGCTGTCAGAAGATCAGTCCGGACGGTAAAGCCAAGGTCCAGCTCCAACTGGTCTTCCACTCTGGTGAGAACAGGACGTTCCACTTCACTGACGAGAGCAGCGCTCTGAAAGACCGCGATGCCGCTAAGGAGCTCCTGAAGCAACTTCTGCCCAAGTTCAACAAGAGTGCCACAGTGAAGGAACATCCAGTGCCTTTACAACTGGACGTCAAAGACCCGGTGATGACCAGCAGAGTGGTCGGCGCGGAGGAGGTCTGTGCCGACCGGCGAAGCACCGACAACACGGAGCACTCGCTACCCAACAACCGACAGGAAGCGGTCGGTATATCTGCAGCATCTCTGTCAGACTTCAAGTCTCAGAGAGACGAATGCAGTGGCTCGGGCTACATCCCCGACGCCGACATCACTGACTCCATCTTCAGAACGTACCCTGTGGTGCGGCAGAAATACGCTGAACACGTGCCTCACAACCTGCCTGAGAAGCAGTTCTGGACGGCCTTTTCCCAGTCTCACTATTTCCCCAGAAAGAAAGACAAGAACAACCACCACGCCGCTGGCGGTGGAACGCAGGACATCTTCTTAGAATGTGCCAAGCACGACGAGAAGGTTTTCATGTCTATGGCGGTTGAAGGAGTGAAGAATCCTTTGCTGGACCTCCGTTCACTGGAGGATAGAACGTTAGGTGAGGGCTACGGGGTTTCCATTCCTCCCTCTGCCCCTAACAAGATGGTGGAGGAGGAGAGCGTCAGCTCTGCCGCCATCATCAGGCGTTTCAACCGTCACAACATCATGGTGCTGGCGGCTGCAGGCTCCCGCAAACCACACGCTTCAGGACGCAGAGCGAGCGAGTCGAGCAACGCGGACGGTGGAAACTCCACGGACGATTCGCGCCTTTCCCAGCCTTCTTCCACCAAGAAGGCGAAACTACTGGAAGCCATAGAATACGAGAACCTGCGGAAGGAAACCGCACCGAAGACAGTTCCTTTAAACCTCAAGGAATCTAAGGATCTTCAGTCTGGACGCAGCAGCAGCGCCACCGCCAGTCAGGAGGACATCAACGGCTCCATCAGCCGCGTCCAACGGGAGATGAGCCGCTACAAACCCAGGCTTGCTCGGGTGTCGGCTGCCGGCCGCGTGTCTCTGCAGCGGGCCGGCGAGCTGACGGTGCCCGACAACGTGCGGGAAGAGTTGAAAGAACTTTACGTGGCCGTCGGCGAGCTGCTGAGGCGCTTCTGGTCGTGCTTTCCGGGAGGGCTCAACGCGCCCCTCCAGGAGGAGAAGGCGGCCAAAAGCAGCTCCAGCCTCCAGACGTTTCGGGACGCCAGGTTGCGTCCTTTTCAGGAGAAGATCAAACGCGGGCGTCTGAGCGGAAACCTGACCCGGCACCTGGAGGACATGATGCAGGCCGCGGACGACAAGTTCCACAGCTGGCAAAGCCGCCGCGGTCAGAAGAAACGAACGGTGAGCCGCGATGGAGATGAGATCAAAGCAAATGGATGAACCCAACTGCATGCTCAGCCTGATCTCACTCAACTCGGTATACATTGCACGGACCCAGTGCACGGACCTAGTGCACGGACCCAGTGCACGGTCCGTGCACGTCATTCCGCTCATAGACACCTAGAAAAGCCGAAAATCTGTGCATAAGTACGGCGTGCAATGTATACTAAGTCGTGTGAGATCGGGTTGGCATGCTGGGATGTTGAATACAGACATGGACATCCATACATTGTATACAGCAGGGGTCTTCAACAGGGGTCCGGGGCCCCTAGGGGGTCCACCAAATCTTTGTGTGGTGGGGAACATTACAAGCTCACAACGCCTCGCGCTGCGAGGCGTTGTGAGCTTGTAGATCGGCTATTTTCGGAGAGTCTGCGAGAGTCGGGGAAAAGACCAGACAAGTACAGAGCCAATGGTCAAGTTGACTAAATATTGAGGGTTTAAAAGGTTAACTATATCTGAAAATACACATTAACTTGAATCCAGATATCTATTAAATCTATGAAGAAGTTTAATCTGCGACACAATGTTATACAATATGTGTCGCAATATGTGTCGCATACAATAATATGCTTCATCTCTCTCTCAACTAGGGGGTCCCTGCTTCATCTCTCTCTCAACTAGGGGGTCCCTGCTTCATCTCTCTCTCAACTAGGGGGTCCTTGACCTGAAAACGTTGAAGACCCCTGGTATACAGTGTTGCCATTGTCCGCTTATTAAACTCGACTTTGGGCTTGTTTTTCTGTTAAGTTGCTCGTAGAATATCGATAGCTGCACATTGTGGTTCTTTCCGAGCTCGTTTCTAAAGTGTAGTTGCTTATCTAGGCTTGCTTCCTAATATTGTTTAAACCAGAGGTTGGCTTCGCGACGCGTCGTAAGCTTGTAGATCGGCTATTTTCAAATATCCGATGCATATAGGTTTAAAGTGCTCAGTGGCCTATAGTCGCTTCTTTTGGGCTTGTTTTCATAGACCTGGTTGCTTGTTTCTCTCGCAAAACCTGGCAGCACTGATTGTATAGTATGTAGGGATGGGTTGTTTATCACCATAGAAACGCTCATAATAACCATATTATGTCCATATCGTAAAACCATAACCATCCCCTGTGTGATTAATAGTGGTAAATAAAGGGTGCATTTATACATATTGTAGCGCCAAGGACCTCAATGGAAACAAGACCGCAAGGACTTTCTGAACAGACCTGTTAGACAAAGTATTTTAAATGTAAATGTGCTGTTTTACATTTTTTGCCTAATAAAATATTCAATCAATCAATCAATCAATCAAAGGGCTTTGCATGAACATAATGCGGCCATAAGAACAGCCATATGATGATGAACTGCAATGTCTCCTGGCTGCGCAAATCTGAGTTGTTGGTAAGCATGGTAACAGTTTGTTCTGTATGACCGACCACACTAGAGCTCTGGTTTGACCATATAAGGTAAAGATACTGGTGTGTATGACCACAGAGCTCTGGTCTGACCATATAAGGTAAAGATACTGGTGTGTATGACCACAGAGCTCTGGTCTGACCATATAAGGTAAAGATACTGTTGCGTATGACCACAGAGCTCTGGTCTGACCATATAAGGTAAAGATACTGGTGTGTATGACCACAGAGCTCTGGTTTGACCATATAAGGTAAAGTTACTGTCGTGTATGACCACAGAGCTCTGGTTTGACCATATAAGGTAAAGATAGAGACCATGTCCAATGCTCTCTGTCTGAGCTGACCAAACTGCTCTAAACACATTAAACTGCTCTGATTGGCTGGCTGAATTGTTCCTGAGGCTTTAATTGCTTGAAGAGTCACCACTTTATAATTGATGGACGTGTCACCAACAGACTCTAGTTTTGCTTCACAGATTATTAATAATCTTGGAGCTGGTGGCTCTAGTCTAGATCATTATATCTACTAACTATCCTGACAAGTTGCTGTTTTTCCAAAGGAACGTGTAATATTGACCTAAAAAGTAGACTTTTTGCAGTTGGTCTGGTTTTGAGTTAAGATGCCAGGAGGACGTAGAAACACGTTCGTCAGCCCCTTCCACAGACCACGATGTCTGGCGGCGGCAGCAACGGGAGAAACGGCCAAATTGACTCACCCGGGAAAGGCCATCTTGGCGGGCGGCATCGCGGGCGGCCTGGAGATCTGCCTGACCTTCCCCACGGAGTACGTGAAGACCCAGCTGCAGCTGGATGGGAGGGCGGAGTCGCCGCGGTTCCGGGGAACCGTCGACTGTGTCCGGCAGACGGTGCGGTCGCACGGCGTCAGAGGGCTGTACCGAGGCCTGAGCTCTCTGCTCTACGGGTCTGTGCCCAAGTCCGCCGTCCGGTTCGGAGTGTTCGAGTTCCTCAGTAACCGCGTCAGGGACGACGACGGGCGCCTGGACAGTGCCCGGGGCCTGCTGTGCGGCCTGGGAGCCGGCGTGGTGGAGGCCGTGCTGGTGGTGTGCCCCATGGAAACCGTCAAGGTGAAGTTCATCCACGACCAGACGTCGGCCAAGCCCGCGTACCGGGGCTTCTTCCACGGCGTGCGAGAGATCGTCAGAACCCAGGGTCTGCGCGGCACGTACCAGGGCCTGACGGCCACCGTCCTCAAGCAGGGCTCCAACCAGGCCATCCGGTTCTACGTGATGACCTCGCTCAGGAACTGGTACAAAAGCGACGACCCCGACCGGGCCGTCCACCCGCTGGTGACCGGCGCGTTCGGAGCCGTGGCCGGCGCCGCCAGCGTGTTGGGGAACACCCCGCTGGACGTGGTGAAGACCAGGATGCAGGGCCTGGAGGCGCACCGCTACCGGAGCACGCTGGACTGCGCCGCCAAGATCTGGAGGCACGAGGGCCCGGCGGCGTTCTATAAGGGAACGGTCCCTCGCCTAGGCCGGGTGTGTGCCGACGTGGCCGTGGTCTTCATCATCTACGAGGAGGTGGTGAAGCTTCTGAACGCCGTGTGGAAGACATAGGGCTTTAGGTCCCTTTTGGACAGGGGTCTTCAACGTTTTTTCAGGCCAAGGACCCCTTAGCTGAGAGAGATGAAGCAGGGACCCCCACTACATACAGTGGCGGCCTTTGCTATGTTTCACCCGTTTTAATTGAAACGGACCTCCACCCTTAGGACCCCCCCTTGCACCGGGGCCCTCTCTCGCCACCCTGCGGTGCGCTCCCCCACGCTGTTACACCTGTTTCCTGTTAATAATAACCTAGGTATATGTTGGGGCATTGGGAGGTAAAAGGGAGACACTTTATTGTGAATGGGCGACAGGAAAAGGAGAGGTGTTGATGCTACTAAGTTGTGGAGAGAGATGGCTGCGTGCGATATTGAACGGTCAAAACTATTTTTATCAATACGAGTTAATATACGCCACAGACACTTTCAAACGAGAGGGCGATGGTATGTGGGGGCCTCATTTTAGCCCTTGAAACGGGCCTCCAGATCCTCAAGGCCGCCACTGACTACATATTGCAGTTTGTTGTCTTTTTCACAGATTTCATGATAGCGTCATTGATGATCAGTGTTGTGTGAATAAAATGTTTTTTGTTTTAACACATTTTGACATTTATCCACTTAAAGCCTCAACTTGACCGTTGGCTCTGTACTTTGTTTGCTCCTTTTCCCCTCTACAACAAACTACTTATAACCACTTATATATATATATATATATATATATATATATATATATATATATATATATATATATATATATATATAAAGATCTATATAACCTTGATAAACAGATTCAATCATACATGCAGTATTGCATACATATTATTGTAGTGGTTCTCAAAGTGAGGGCCAGTACGCTCGTGCAAGGACACGCTGTGATTGGCCAGGGGCGCTCGGGTGGCGCAGTGTTAAAATCACTGCCCACCACCACGGAGGTGGTGGGTTCGAATCCACCGTGGTGCAGCCGGCTTTGTGGAGCGTCTACACTCTACACCAACACCATTTGCCCGTGTTCGGGGGAGGGAGGAGGAGGAGGAGGAGGAGGAGGAGGAGGAGGAGGAGGAGGGTGATATCGGTCATTGCACGTTATCCTACAGGCTGGGGGGAGTGTTGGGCGGGAGGAGTAGAACAAAGGCTCTACGTCCTCCTGGTGGGGGCTCCTCACTGGTAGGTGAGTCAGTAGGATAGGACAGCAGTGACAACACAGACATGTGTGAGGAGAGGAGTTCATTGGCATAACGACTACATTGGGGAGAAAAAGGGGTAAAAAATAATTGACTAAAGAAAATTGCACTAATGCAGGACGTTGAGTTATTGAAAACGAGTTTTATCTTTATACAAATAAGGGCAGCTATAACACAATTATTTACTCTATTTAATTATTTCTAACAAGATATAAGCTACATTTAGGCTTTACTGCCACCTTGTGGTGATAACGGTAAAGTGCTTAGCAGTTAGCCACAATGCTACTCGTGTTCACTGTTCACACATTAATGTGTTATTATCTGTAATGTAACATAAAGTAATCATACTGTGGTTTATAACGAGGGCCCATAACTACTGTACATGTTGATAGGTTTTATGTTTATGTCTCTAAACCACGTGGTTCTCAAACTTTTTCATGTGAAGGACCCCCAAAATGATGTGTATTTTGACTGAGGACCCCCTATCTCAAAAATATTTAGTGCCAGGGATTTTTCAAAAAATAGCAGATCTGCAAGCTCATAGCGCGGCACTCGGTGCCCCGCTATGAGCTTTGTAGATCTGCAATTTTTTAATAGCCCAAATTATAAAATATTAAAATGGTTAAAATGATTGTGACGCTATATATATTAACTAATTTAGCTGGGGACCCCCAAGGACCCCCTGGGGGTCCCCGGACCCCACTTTGAGAACCAACGCAGTCTAAAAACATCATTACGGAAGTGTGCGTCTTCCGAAGAGACCAGATTCTCCTTGACACTTCCGGTGCGTCACACCGAAATCGGTGACCCCTCGCGCCCGGTGTCCCGCCCCGCCCCCAGTTCAACCGGACATGACGTCGCGGACGGATGACGTGTCAACAGGGTTGCCGGAAGAAGCCGCCGTGCTTTGATGTCCGTCTCTCTGTTTGTTTATGAACGTTTAGAATCCTTTTATGTTATTAATATCATATTAATATTCATATCTGTGTCAACATGGCTTATCAGACTTTACAACAAGAGTATCTACAGATCCCTCTGGTGACCAGAGCCTATACTACAGCCTGTGTCCTGACTACTGCTGCTGTGGTAAACTATAGATCTACTATTACTATAATATATACTATATACTATAATATATATACTATATATACTATATATACTATATATACTACAGCCTGTGTCCTCACTACTGCTGCTGTGGTAACTATAGATCTACTATTACTATAATATATACTATATATACTACAATATATATACTACAGCCTGTGTCCTCACTACTGCTGCTGTGGTAAACTATAGATCTACTATTACTATAATATATACTAT
>NC_137624.1:46479576-46529576 GCF_963280865.1 Gymnoscopelus braueri | reverse complement strand
CTTTTTTTAAATAGCAGATCTACAAGCTCTAGTGTGGCACTCGGTGCTGCACTATGAGCTTGTATATCTGCTATTTTTGAATAGCCCAAAGAAATCTAAAACGTACAGAGATGCGTTCCCGGATTGAATGGGTTAAAATTAAGGCTAACAGAAACAAGTCCTGGGGACTAGTTGTTTCCATTGTGGTCCTAGGTATTCAATTCATCAGCATAGCATACAAATAATAACACAATGATGAAGGAAAACATCACATGGATGCACCTGGGACGTATCATCAGTGTTGTAGCCTGGGACGTATCATCAGTGTTGTAACCTGGGACGTATCATCAGTGTTGTAACCTGGGGTCGTGATGGTGTGTCTTGGGCCGTGGTGGTACTGCAGGCTCCACTCGCGGCTTGCCTTAAAGGCCCTCCTTAAAGGCCCTCCTTAAAGGCCCTCCTTAAAGGCCCTCCTTAAAGGCCCTCCTCAAAGGCCCTCCTCAAAGGCCCTCCTCAAAGGCCCTCCTCAAAGGCCCTTCTTAAAGGCCCTTCTTAAAGGCCCTCCTCAAAGGCCCTCCTCAAAGGCCCTCCTCAAAGGCCCTCCTCAAAGGCCCTTCTTAAAGGCCCTCCTTAAAGGCCCTCCTTAAAGGCCCTCCTTAACTCTTTCACTGCCAGACTTATTTCAGACTGTGTCGTCCCAGTGCCAGGAAAAAGGTGCATTTTTCCTCTGTTTGTTTTTTAACATTGAAGTGAATGGACCAGCAATTTTTTGGATAGCGTTATCTCCTAGTTCCTTTGAGATAAACCAAAAAAAAAAAAGACCAAAAAATTCAGAAAAAATAAGAATAAGAAATAAATAATAATAATATTAATTTTTCAAAAAAAAAACATTTCTTCATATTTTCGTCTTTCCGTCATTGGCCATGATAGCCATAGAGCCATCGGACGGGAATTCCCGTCCGGGGCAGTCAAAGAGTTAAAGGCCTCACCGTGGGTTTGTTGGGCTTCTTCCTCACGGAAGACGCAGGCTGGGGCGCTAACCCATACTGCTCCATATATATATATATATATATATATATATATATATATATATTATATATATATACACACTAACCCATACTGCTCCATATATATATATATATATATATATATATATATATATATATATATATATATATATATATATATATATATATATATATATATATATACACACTAACCCATACTGCTCCATATATATATATATATATATATATATATATATTATATATATATACACACTAACCCATACTGCTCCATATATATATATATATATATATATATATATATATATATATATATATATTATATATATATATATATATATATATATATATATATATATATATATATATATATTATATATTTATATATTTATACACACTAACCCATACTGCTCCATATATATATATATATATATATATATATATATATATATATATATATATATATATATATATATATTTATATATTTATATATATATACACACTAACCCATACTGCTCCATATATATATATATATATATATATATATATATATATATATATATATATATATATATATATATATATTATATATATATATACACACTAACCCATACTGCTCCGGGATGCCATCTACATTCCGGCTGTCACCCGTCTCTCCGGTGGTCACCAAACTATTCCTGGTTGTCACGTAGTCTATTCCTATGAGCCACTATAAATAGAATCATTGACTATAAAGAAAACATCACATGGATGCACCTGGGACGTATCATCAGCGTTGTAGCCTGGGGTCAACAGGTGTTTCGGGTCTCGCAACAACATACACCCTCGCCCAGGTGACCCAGCCGGGGTTGATCAAGCCCTGCCTTGTGTCCCAGTAGCTACTGTACCCACGGTCAGTCCTCTGAGGGACAGACAGGGACACTCAGTCCACTTCTCCAGAACTACTCTGCCGGGGGAGAGGAGAGGCTCTGGCATGTGGAGGGACTAGGCTCTGTGGATGGCCTCCTGGCCGGGCTCCTCCTTCTCCACTGTTACTGAACAAACACTCTATAGCAATGACTACTATCACAATATAGATCTATTTAACACTGTTACTGAACACACACTCTATAGCAATGATTACTATCACAATATAGATCTATTTAACACTGTTACTGAACAAACACTCTATAGTAATGATTACTATCACAATATAGATCTATTTAACACTTATTTTAACCAAAGGAAATAACGTACCCTACCTTCAAGTGTTTTTTTTTTCTCCATTTCCTGTAAACTAAAGGTTTTTGTACATAGGGTTTCACTGACAGTTAATGTTCTCTTCTCTCTCTCCTTCCACCTCTCTCTCTCACTCTCTCTCTTCTCTCTCTCCTTCCATCTCTCAGGTCTGGAGGCTAATAACCAACTTTTTGTTTTTCGGACCAGTTGGCTTCAACTTCCTTTTCAATATGATTTTTTTGTATCCTTTTCAAACTGAATGTCTTTGAATTAATTAAGCATTTGATAGAAACCTGCAGTTTTACATTGAATAGAACCGGTTTAATAGAATAGTTTCAAGGCTAAGACCAGACTCTCCCAAAGGGGAAGAAAAGGTGAAGTATTCAGTGGTATTCTTGCTCAGTGGTGTAAAGTAACTAAGTACATTTACTCAAGTAAAGTGAGGTACTTTTACTTTCCTGGACTATTTCCAATTGTCAATACTTTTACTAAGTAAAAAAGGCAAATATTGTACTTTTACTCCACTATAATTATTTGAAAACTTGAGTTACTAGTTACTTTGTAGATATATATTATGATATTATAAAACACACATTAACCACTTCAGCCCTATTTTATACATAGGCTAATTTCAAACATTACTTTTGATACTTTAAGTACATATTGATGCCAATGCTTTTGTACTTTTACTTTTACTCAGGTAACATTTTGAACACAGGCCTTTTACTTGTAACAGACTAGTTTTGTATTGTATCTGATTTTTGCCTTTTTCCACCACTGTTCTTGCCAAAATGTAATTGGAATTTGATTTGTAATTAGTAATTTGAGACTATAAATGAGGTTACGTTCTAATAGGCTTTAATTGTCCTGTTCCTGTGACTCACCGGGCTTTCCTGGTCTGGCTGAGGTTAGGGCTCTTTTCCTGTCCTGTCCCTCTTTTCCTCTGCACACACGTCATGCGAAGTCCGGCCATTCAGATTTCAACCACTAGGGGTCTGGCAGTACCAGGTCTCCTGGTTCCCTTGTATCTCCATCAGAAGGTCATCTTCACAGTGATTAGATGATGTATTATATATCAGAAGGTCATCTTCACAGTGATTAGATCATGTATTATCTATCAGAAGGTTATCTTCACAGTGATTAGATGATGTATTATATATCAGAAGGTCATCTTCACAGTGATTAGATGATGTATTATATATCAGAAGGTCATCTTCACAGTGATTAGATCATGTATTATCTATCAGAAGGTTATCTTCACAGTGATTAGATGATGTATTATATATCAGAAGGTCATCTTCACAGTGATTAGATGATGTATTATATATCAGAAGGTCATCTTCACAGTGATTAGATCATGTATTATCTATCAGAAGGTCATCTTCACAGTGATTAGATGATGTATTATCTATCAGAAGGTCATCTTCACAGTGATTAGATGATGTATTATCCATCAGAAGGTCATCTTCACAGTGATTAGATGATGTATTATATATCAGAAGGTCATCTTCACAGTGATTAGATGATGTATTATATATCAGAAGGTCATCTTCACAGTGATTAGATCATGTATTATCTCCATCAGAAGGTCATCTTCACAGTGATTAGATGATGTATTATATATCAGAAGGTCATCTTCACAGTGATTAGATGATGTATTATATATCAGAAGGTCATCTTCACAGTGATTAGATCATGTATTATCTCCATCAGAAGGTCATCTTCACAGTGATTAGATGATGTATTATCCATCAGAAGGTTATCTTCACAGTGATTAGATGATGTATTATCCATCAGAAGGTCATCTTCACAGTGATTAGATGATGTATTATCCATCAGAAGGTCATCTTCACAGTGATTAGATGATGTATTATATATCAGAAGGTCATCTTCACAGTGATTAGATGATGTATTATCTATCAGAAGGTTATCTTCACAGTGATTAGATCATGTATTATCTATCAGAAGGTCATCTTCACAGTGATTAGATGATGTATTATCTATCAGAAGGTTATCTTCACAGTGATTAGATGATGTATTATCCATCAGAAGGTCATCTTCACAGTGATTAGATGATGTATTATCTATCAGAAGGTCATCTTCACAGTGATTAGATGATGTATTATCTATCAGAAGGTCATCTTCACAGTGATTAGATGATGTATTATCTATCAGAAGGTCATCTTCACAGTGATTAGATGATGTATTATCTATCAGAAGGTTTCCTTCACTGTGAGGTCCAGGTATCGGTACTGTCGGATGCTGGAGGAAGGATCCTTCAGAGGGAGAACTGCTGACTTTGTCTTCATGTTCCTGTTTGGAGGCCTGCTGATGACTGTATCCTTATATATAATATAATGTAATATATATGATGACTGTATCCTTATATATAATATAATGTAATATATATGATGACCGTATCACTAGATATTCATAAATAACAGTTCTTTGTATCACTAGATATTCATAAATAACAGTTCTTTGTATCAATAGATATTCATAAATAACAGTTCTTTGTATCACTAGATATTCATAAATAACAGTTCTTTGTATCAATAGATATTCATAAATAACAGTTCTTTGTATCACTAGATATTCATAAATAACAGTTCTTTGTATCAATAGATATTCATAAATAACAGTTCTTTGTATCACTAGATATTCATAAATAACAGTTCTTTGACCGCATGGCTCAGATATTCGGCATCTTTGTGAGCCTGGTGTTCCTGGGCCAGGCCTTCACCATCATGCTGGTGTACGTGTGGAGCAGGAGGAACCCCAACGTTCGCATGAACTTCTTCGGCCTCCTCAACTTCCAGGCTCCCTTCCTGCCCTGGGTGCTGATGGGCTTCTCCCTGCTGCTGGGCAACTCCATCATCGTGGACCTATTAGGTCAGTGCTTCTCAAAGTGGGGGTCCCCGGGGTGGGGGGTCCCCCAGAGGTCCTTGGAGGGTCACAGGTAGAGCTGTCAACAGGCCTGAAAATCCAAATCAAGGCCCGGCCCGGCCCGAACGATTACCAGACTGTTAGGCCCCAAAAACCTGAAAATGTGTCATTATGTGCTTAATGTCCTCAAAGTCACGCATCCAACAAGCTTTGAACTGATCAGATTAGACCTTCTGTTCCAGAGATAACGGACAAAACATCTTGAAAACGGACACTATCGCAGATTTTCCATTGAGTTTTGGCCGTTTTGTCGTCCGTTTTCCTTTAATAACACGGGCTGGAAGGTCGTATGGAGACAAACTAGATACCTGAGTAAAGTTCACTTTGAGCTGCATCCAACACATCCAACACATCCAACACATCCAACACATCCACAGCCTTACCGTTAGGCTGCTAGGGGGCCGTTGAAATCTATTTTTTGGGGATAATGGAATTTATTTTATTTTATTGTATTTTTTCTTCACAGAACCCGAGGCATTAAGACCTGAGGTGATTCTTTAAAGAAATCTAAATCCTAACAGTTTTTTTAAAAAGATCAAAAACTAATGTTTTCAAGTTTTTTCAAAAATAGCAGATCTACAAGCTCATAGCGCGGCACTCGGTGCCGCGCTATGAGCTTGTAGATCTGCTATTTTTGAATAGCCAAAGAAATCTAAAGTGACACAGATGCGTTCCAGGTCTTAATGGGCTAAGGACCACCACGTTGACGTGTGTTTGGCCGTGGACCCCCCAAGTATACATTTACATCACTCAACATTTTGTCAACATTTTGTCAACATTTTGTCCAAATATTTAAAAAATAGCCAAAAAATAATGTAGGGTTTAAGTCTTTAAACTGTTGCTCCTTTTTCCGGGGGCCCCCAGGAACTCCCGTAAGGACCCCCGGGGGTCCCTGGGACCCCTATTTGAGAAGCAGTATGGACCAGGGTATGAGTGTTGGTCCCACTAGGTATTGAACCAGGGTTTGTTTTGTCCTCTAGGTATTGCTGTGGGTCACGTGTACTTCTTCCTGGAAGACGTGTTCCCCAACCAGCCAGGAGGGGGCAGGTGGCTGAAGACTCCTTCCATCATGTACGTCTGTGCTTACTATTAAAGGGGGGCTCAGTGATGTTTTAGTGGTCAAATAAGTGTTCAGTAGCTCTATATTCTGAGGGTCATTATTGCTATATTTCCCAAACACTGGTCATGGGTCCCGAACCCATTTTTATGTGACCCAAATATCAGTAATTCAAAAGAAATGTAAAACATTTATTAAAGAGAATTTCGAGAAAATCTAAGAAATTCTATTACATTTTTTTGTAATTAACTCTTTAACTGCCAGAGTTTTTCAGAAAAATGTTTTCACTTCAGTGCCAGAATCTTTCCAGCAAAAACAATTAGCATAACTTGCTTAAAAATTCGAAACACCAAAACTTCCCCCACAACAGATCAGTGACCGTTTTCACATGAGACGAATGTCTACATTTACACTATACCAGAGGTCTTCAACGTTTTCAGCCCAGGGACCCCTTAGCTGAGAGAGAGATGAAGCAGGGACCCCTTAGCTGAGAGAGAGATGAAGCAGGGACCCCTTAGCTGAGAGAGAGATGAAGCAGGGACCCCTTAGCTGAGAGAGAGATGAAGCAGGGACCCCTTAGCTGAGAGAGAGGTGAAGCAGGGACCCCTTAGCTGAGAGAGAGGTGAAGCAGGGACCCCTTAGCTGAGAGAGAGATGAAGCAGGGACCCCTTAGCTGAGAGAGAGGTGAAGCAGGGACCCCTTAGCTGAGAGAGAGATGAAGCAGGGACCCCTTAGCTGAGAGAGAGGTGAAGCAGGGACCCCTTAGCTGAGAGAGAGGTGAAGCAGGGACCCCTTAGCTGAGAGAGAGGTGAAGCAGGGACCCCTTAGCTGAGAGAGAGATGAAGCAGGGACCCCTTAGCTGAGAGAGAGGTGAAGCAGGGACCCCTTAGCTGAGAGACAGATGAAGCAGGGACCCCTTAGCTGAGAGAGAGATGAAGCAGGGACCCCTTAGCTGAGAGACAGATGAAGCAGGGACCCCTTAGCTGAGAGAGAGATGAAGCAGGGACCCCCCTATATTGTATAAAATAGTTTTTCAGATTCAACTTTTTTTGTTTACGTGGTCTGCTCTTTTTTCCCTCTACACCTGTACCTCTTTGCCAAAAATAGCCGATCTACAAGCTCGCTGCGAGGCGTTGTGAGCTTGTAGATCGGCTATTTTTGGCTAAAGTTCTCCTCAGAAAAGGGATGCATAGGGTTCAAGTGGTTAAGAAAAAATAATAATAATCATATCGCACAAAGATTTGGCGGACCCCCTGTAGTAACTCTGAGGACCCCCTAGGGGTCCCGGACCCCCTGTTGAAGACCCCTGCACTATACGTCCTGCACTGTGAAAACGGGGTTTTATTATTGACGTCATTATGAATGCTCTGCTCTGCTCTGCTGGTTGCAGAAAGATGCTGTTCGACACTCCAGAGGAAGACGCCAACTACAACCCTCTACCAGAGGAGCGGCCTGGAGGATTCGCCTGGGGGGAGGGGCAGCGCCTAGGGGGATAACAAAGACCCCCCCCCCCCCCCCATCCCCCCCACCCCCCCATCCCTCCCTACCTGCCACTGCTGAGTAACTTATAAAGACACTTCCTCACAGACAGAGAGAGAGAGAGAGACGAAGGGACATGTGGGACGTTATTCGACTCGTTTCTCCAGTTCTGGAAGAAAAAAAGAGAAAACGATTGATTTGCCAAATGGATGTGGAGAGAGAGAGAGAGAGAGAGAGAGAGAGAGACCAGTGGATTGTGTTGTGTCTGGATCCTACATGACACAGTATATAGGGCCTAGCGGTGGCGGCCATTTTGTGGTGCCACAGGTAGAAACACCATTTATTTTCCCCCATCGAGATTTACGAAAAAATATTAGTATAAATGATTTTAGGCCTGGAGCCTCCTGGTGAATCATGACCATAAAGACCTTTGATTCTCTATCAAAACACATCTGAATATTTCATTATATTATTTACTATATCTCTGCTGTCGGGCAGAAACCAGCTAACTCCAAAATGACAAAAACAAAACAACAAGTGTAGTTAGGAGGTCAGAGGTCAAAAGGGGGTGGAGCCTGGAGTCAGCAAAACCAGCTAACTCCTCCCCCCTTTGGTGGACTGAGCTGGTTTAGCAGAAAGTTTGAGGATCCAATGGAGTTAGCTGCTTTAGTCATTGGTTTAATATTATATTATATATATTCATATTGTTTTAATCAACACACAGATGGTTGCTTTCTGCCGGACAGCAACCATAGTTTTGGGCGATTTTCAAATATTCTTGGACACAGAATGGGTCATGAGTCACCGGGCCTAACGGCATTTATATAAATATATACCCCTAATATATATATATATATATATATATATATATATATATATATATATATATATATATATATATATATATATATAGGGATATATATATATATATATATATATATATATATATATATATATATATATATATATATATATATTAGGGGTGTGCCGATAATAACTAATTTCACCAAACGATACGATACGATATTGGGCACACAACTTCGATACGATTTCGATACGATACGATACGCACTTTTTTATTATGAAAATATATGGGGGAGAAAAAAAGCAAATGCAAACAAATAATTCTGTTTTTGCATTATTCAGACATGCCATCAGCCGTTTTGAATCCAAATAGGGCAATAGTGTGACACCTGACCCGAAAAAAAACAACATGTTGTCACCCTTTTCACCTCGGGGCTGTTTGCATGCCTGATTATTATTATTGTAAAAAAATAAATAAATCAAAACGATATTTTTTTCCCCCAAAACGATACATATCGTCACGAAAACGTATCGCAATATATCGCGGGACGCTATATCGGCACACCCCTAATATATATATATATATATATATATATATATATATATATATATATATTGGACACAGAATGGTTCATGAGTCACCAGGCCTAACAGCATTTATATAAATATTTTAGGAATTATCTTTGGGGGGAAATGAATGGGTTTTCTATCGGTGGCACCACAAAATGGCCGCCACTGCTCTGCCCTGGCCTAATACAGTATCGCTGTCAGGGACTGTTCATTAACGCCAGCTGAACCACTTCAACCGGTATCGTGGGGAAAGCTTTGGATCAACAAGCTGTTGATCTGCTGTTTCCTGTCAAAGCTTTCCTCACAATAACAGAAAAGACACCAGTACAGAGCCCTGAGAGACTCCGTAAGGGTTTAAGTGGTTAACTCATTAAGACCCGGAACGCATCGGTGTCATTTTAGATTTAACCATTATTTTGTACTTTGGGCTATTCAAAAATAGCAGATCTACAAGCGCTGCGCTACGAGCTTGTAGATCTGCTATTTATTTCTTTTTAATCGTGAAAATGTGTGCAAATATTTTAATATAATGTGTTTTTTTTTCCATTTGCAAAAATGTTAATTACAAATCTAATCTACAAATATCTTCTAAATCCTAACAGTTTAAAAAAAAAAAAAGAAAAAAAAAACCTATGTTGCTATAATATCAGTGGTTCTCTTTTTTCATGTCAAGGACCCCCAAAATGACCCCCAGAAGCAAAGATTTGAGTAAAAAATGTATATATTATATTCAAAGATTTGCACAAATGAAGAAATCGAAAAAACATGACAAGAGATGCGCTCCCGGAGGGAACTGGTTAAAGTTGGAACACAGCAGAGAACTGGTTTAAACTGGTTAAAGTTGGAACACAGCAGAGAACTGGTTTAAACTGGTTAAAGTTGGAACACAGCAGAGAACTGGTTTAAACTGGTTAAAGTTGGAACACAGCAGAGAACTGGTTTAAACTGGTTAAAGTTGGAACACAGCAGAGAACTGGTTTAAACTGGTTAAAGTTGGAACACAGCAGAGAACTGGTTTAAACTGGTTAAAGTTGGAACACAGCAGAGAACTGGTTTAAACTGGTTAAAGTTGGAACAGCAGAATGAACGGAGTCGATGGAGATGTTTGGCTTCATCTCAGAGAAAAACTAAACAAACACATTAAGACCTGAGGCCCATTCTACTATGTCTTCTAAATCCTAAACGTTTTCTGAAAAAAAACGATGTTTCTATATCAGTGGTTCTCAAACTTTTTCATGTCAAGGACCCCCAAAATTATATGTATTTGGCCGCCGACCCCCAACCCAAAACATGATGTTCCAGGGACCCCCCAGAAGCAAAGATTTTAGTTACAAATGTTTGCTTTAAAATAATATAAATATATTAATTTGCACACATTTTTGCACACTCGTTTTTTCAAAAATAGCAGATCTACAAGCTCATAGTGCGGCACTCGCGGTGCCGCGCTATGAGCTTGTAGATCTGCTATTTTTGAATAGCCAAAGTGTAAAATACTGCTTTTTAGCTCAAATAAAAAGAATGACACAGATGCGTTCCAGGTCTTAATGGGTTAAACAAAACATAAAACTATATTCTGCAATTGTAAAAAAAAAAAAAAAAAAAAAAAGAGCGTATAAATGTCAACAGTTAGTGTGAATGAATCATTCAGATCTTGAGTGGGTTTATTGTTTATTTGATTGATTGTTTGTTTATTTTCCATTTTACTTTTTTTAAAGAATAAACGTGTGGTAAAAGTCTGGGTTGGTTTTGGTCAGTTTTATGAAACACTTGGAAATGTTTGCATTTGTAAGTGAAAATATTTGTTCCTCTTAGAATCTACATGTTTTTGTCACATTAATGTTTAGCTTTGTATCTCTGTTTGATTCACAGCTAGGGTTGTTATTTTTGCTATCTGGCATCTAGAGTTACAAGACCAACCCTTCACAGCCCCGTACATCCAAACAGAAAAGTCAGATCTGATCGTATTAAACGACGTTGAACTTGCCGACATGGCAGCTGTAGAGAAAGCTTGGATTATCCTCTCTCTATCTGCAAAGTGTTTGTTTCATAGAAATCCTCCATGTTATTATGATCTACTTTCTGTCAATACTTTCTGTGCAGGTGATAATTAGCATGTGTTCTAAGTGTTTGGAAGCGCTCGTTGTAAATCACTCAACGGTCCAGCGTACCTGTTTCTAAATGTCACGTGATGCAGGAGGCAGCAGGACGTTGACTTATTGTAAACGAGCGTTTTTACAAACTCTGACATTTAAGAAAAATGATCTCCTGCACGGAAACAAACACTTTGCAGATACAAAGAGGATCATCTAAGCTTTACCTACAGCTGCCATGTTGGTGAGTTTAACGTCGTTTAATACGATCAGATCTGACTTTTCTGTTTGGATGTATTGGGCTGTCAATGTTTGTTCTAGGTATGAGGTGTGTCTCAATTCAGGGGTTGCGTTGTGTGTCTCAATTCAGGGGTTAGTATAGGGTTAGAGTTGCTTGCGGCTAGGTTTCTGCTATCAGATTATTGTCTTAGTGATTACTGGACTACTAGTCATTACTATGACTTTTTCAATGAATGGAACCATCTTTTTCAATCTTTTTTTTCAACATGGGAAAATAATCCAATAGATCTTTTTGTATATACTCGACTGAATGGATTACTCTGATTAATCAGTGGAAAGAATAGGACATTATTATTGGTTTAGTTCATAAAGCTGTGTACATTCTTACTGTACATTGTTCCTACATGAGAAATATTGTCACAACGATGCCCTCAGTCAGTGGAATTCTAGGTTCTATTGGAGCTGCAGGTACAGGATATGTCCAGTGGATGGCAGTGTTCTGCCCTTCACCCCCAAGCCTCAAACGATGAAAATCTTCAACATAAATGAGAGTTTTTAACTCACTTCAGGTTCAAGGTTATTTATTATTATGTTTAAGTAATATAAATTACATTTGGTGTAAAGTAGCTGTACTTAAGTACAATTTTGAGGTATTTTTTACTTAACTGCTGTATTTCCAATTTTCTCGAAAGCAAATATTGTACTTTTACACAAAACACACATTAACCACTTCATCCCATATACATTGGCTATTAAATAAATAGCCGATCTACAAGCTCACAATGCGTGGCGATACGACGCATTGTGAGCTTGTAGATCTGCTATTTAAAAAAAAAACTTAAACATTTTAAAAGCTTGTGAAATGGGACATTCTGCATAATGAGTACTTTCTACTTTTGGTAGGGGATTATTCCAGGGACTCTGGAATTGTGTAATTTATGCACAATTTATTCACAATTGTGAAAAATGTGTGTGTGTGTGTGTGTGTGTGTGTGTGTGTGTGTGTGTGTGTGTGTGTGTGTGTGTGTGTGTGTGTTCATTATCATCGAAGTGCATTAAATGCAGTCAGTGTTAAACAGTAGCCATGGTTTCACATAAGACTCGTCTGTCACAAGCGTCATCATGGCGCAACTCCATTTACAACCCGTACATCTACTTGAACGTTCAATTCAAATATAAAGTACTGGCCTCATGGCCACGGATGTAACAAGTTGAAACGGTTGGGTCTAAGTACCCGTATTTTCCGTATTTTTCAATAAAAATAATAATTTTAATCTAATCTGCGGCCATTTTCTCATAATGTCCTTCTTATGCTTTCAACTACGCGGTCCTATCGGTTGGGAGGTGTATTGCACTCTGATACATTTTAACTCTATGATAAAATGGCCGCCGATCGGATTAAAATGCTTTTTATTGAACAATACAAAAGATACGGGTACTTAGACCCACCCGATTCAACTTTGTACATCCATGATCGTGGGGTCAGCACTTTATATTTGAAATGTGAACGTTTATGTAGATGTACGGGGTGTAAATTGAGACATTTCCAAAACCAGGAACAAGTTGCGCCAGTCATGTTTCAGGGCATGTTTTAAGCGGTATATTCAAATCACAGCATACAATCAATAAAGGCATTACCATTATAACTATAACTTTTCTTATATATCATTCTTTTACTCAAGAAGACAATAGGGCTTGAGGTAAGGAGGTGTCTATCTCAATGGCTGTGCTTGAAAGCCTTTGGGCTTGTTTCACCCTGACAGACAAATAATAATTGTTTGGTAAATCAATGTACATATTATTATTATTATGTCTCTGTCTCTCTGTCTCTCTGTCTCTCTCTCTCTCTCTCTCTCTCTCTCTCTCTCTCTCTCTCTCTCTCTCTCTCTCTCTCTCTCTCTCTCTCTCCACCACACAACTGTGTGTAACTAAAACATGAAACTAATACAGTGATAAATGTAACTAAAACATGAAACTAATACAGTGATAAATGTAACTAAAACATGAAACTAATACAGTGATAAATGTAACTAAAACATTAAACTAATACAGTGATAAATGTAACTAAAACATTAAACTAATACAGTGATAAATGTAACTAAAACATTAAACTAATACAGTGATAAATGTAACTAAAACATTAAACTAATACAGTGATAAATGTAACTAAAACATTAAACTAATACAGTGATAAATGTAACTAAAACATTAAACTAATACAGTGATAAATGTAACTAAAACATTAAACTAATACAGTGATAAATGTAACTAAAACATTAAACTAATACAGTGATAAATGTAACTAAAACATTAAACTAATACAGTGATAAATGTAACTAAAACATTAAACTAATACAGTGATAAATGTAACTAAAACATTAAACTAATACAGTGATAAATGTAACTAAAACATTAAACTAATACAGTGATAAATGTAACTAAAACATTAAACTAATACAGTGATAAATGTAACTAAAACATTAAACTAATACAGTGATAAATGTAACTAAAACATTAAAGTATTACAGTGATAAATGTAACTAAAACATTAAACTAATACAGTGATAAATGTAACTAAAACATTAAACTAATACAGTGATAAATGTAACTAAAACATGAAACTAATACAGTGATAAATGTAACTAAAACATGAAACTAATACAGTGATAAATGTAACTAAAACATTAAACTAATACAGTGATAAATGTAACTAAAACATTAAACTAATACAGTGATAAATGTAACTAAAACATTAAACTAATACAGTGATAAATGTAACTAAAACATTAAACTAATACAGTGATAAATGTAACTAAAACATTAAACTAATACAGTGATAAATGTAACTAAAACATGAAACTAATACAGTGATAAATGTAACAATTTGTTCCTGTTTACAACTGACTCAGTTCATTTGTTTGTATACAGCGGTCTTTGTCGCCCTCGTGTGGACAAAATGAATCACTAGAGGTGGAAGTCGTCAATAAATCCACTTTTCACTCAGTTCATAAAATAACGAGATGACGCAATATGGAGCTAGTTTATACAATATAGGCTGGTCAAATCTACACGCTCACAATGAGACGCGTTGTGAGCTTGTAGATCTGCTATTTTCGGTGACACCGTCGTAGAACAGAGCAAAAAGTAAACATTAAAACAGTTTTATTTTGAAAAATGAGCGGAAGCGTTCGAGTTGCGTTTGATGCGAGAGTTGACACATGACATGGCTTTATTTTGACAAGAAAACGGAAGTGCCCTCGTGGCGTACGATGCGACGCTTGACCCATGGTAAGGGAAATGTAGTCCTTATTCTTAAAATGTAGTTCTTCTAGCCACCCATAGTGTATGGGAAACGTAGTCCTTAAAATGTAGTTCTTTTAGCCACCCATGGTGTATGGGAAACGTAGTCCTTAAAATGTAGTTCTTCTAGCCACTCATGGTGTATGGGAAACGTAGTCCTTAAAATGTAGTTCTTCTAGTGACCCATGGTGTATGGAACATGTAGTTCTTAAGTGTAGTCCTTGTGGCCACTTCCGGTTTTATTTTGAAGAGAAAACGGAAGCGCTCTCGTGGTTTTCAATGTTAAACATGACACTTCAACTAGTTTTATTTTGAAGAGAAAACGGAAGTGCTCAATGGTTACTAACATGTGACTTGATGCAGCTAGCCTAGCCAGTTAGCATGTCAACGTGATGCTCTGTTCTACCACGGTGTCGCGCATCGAAAATAGCAGATCTACAAGCTCACAACGCGTCTCATTGTGAGCTTGTAGATCTTAACAGCTTATGTTGTAGAAACTAGCGCCATATTGCGTCATCTCGTTGTTAAACTGCTAATAAAGTATCCAATCAAGCAATCAATTCCACTTGTATTGATTCATTTTGTCCACATGAGGGCGACAAAAACCTTTGAATACAAACAGATGAACGGAGTCTATTGGTTCAATTAGCATAACATTGTTAGCCTTGTCTTTGCTTTATAACTATTATTAAGCATTGGTGGGTTTTATTGGCGTACTAAAGGACAGCCGATTGTATGTATGTGATTACTTAATAGTTGAATGTATTGAGTTTTACTACAAATGCAGGACTTTTTGCATCATTTGAAAAGCTAGCTAGCAGGCTAGCAGTCACAGAATACGATAGATTGCCGATGTCCATGTAACAAACCGGATATCTCAACCAGAATTGGGTTACTTCCTGAACGTCACAGAAATCGATAGATCAACGATTTCAATGTAACACACCGGAAACCTCAACCAGAATCTTGTCACTTAGTTGCTAAACAAACACTTTCTGCGTTATATATATATATATATATATATATATATATATATATATATATATATATATATATATATATATATATATATATATATATATATATATATATATATGCAACTTTCTGCGATATATATATATATATATATATATATATATATATATATATATATATATATATATATATATATATATAAGGACGTTTAGGAAACATTATGTTCAACATATAAAACACATAATATATGTATACAATAGTTATTGTTTCTCATTAGAAACGTCAGTAGATTCATAGTTAAAGCTTTTTGCTTTAAAAACAACCAGTAATAATGTGTGGATACTGCTAACGTGTGCCGTTATCACCACAAGGCGGCAGCAAAGCCTATATTTTGCCTATATATTGTAAATTGAGCTGTAAAATGTGTGAATTCAAGAAACAAATGTTTTTTTATCTCGTAGTGTAAGCCAAGGCCACCTTTACGGTACGGTAGGTGGCAGTATTGCATGTAAAAGCAAATGTCCGCCAGCCTGCAGTCAAACTACCAGAAGAAGAAGCATCCAGTTCTTCCTCGCTGCTTTGGTTAGCAGCAGTGTTGCCAAGTCCGCTTATTGTAAGCGATTAGTCCAGTAGCATAAAACCACTTGTTTACATAAACAACATTTAGGAAACAGCAACTACCAATATTTACTTTAAGCAACTTTACAGAAAAACAAGGGCTTGTTTTTCTGTAAAGTTGCTAAATGTAAATATTGGTAGTATTGTAAATATGTTGTCCCAGGGACATACAAGATATCTGTTGTTAAAATGTTTTTTTTTAATCTACATTTTTCACTTTATTTCCCAGATTTATTTATTTTTAAATGGCAGATCTACAAACTCGCATCGTGACGCGTTGTGAGCTTGTAGATCGGCTATTAACACATAGCTGATGTGAATCTAAAGTGCTCATGTTGTGGCCTCTTTTGGGCTTCTTTTCATAGACCTGGTTGCTTATTTCTCTCACACAATCTGGCAACACAGCTTGCAGCTGGGTTAGCATGTTAGCATAGCAACCCCATCAACAACAACAATGCAGTTAGCTTTAAGCAAAACCTTCGGCCAGAAACCCATTAAATTCCAGCTGGAACAGGATGGAGATTTCTTCATGGTGGGATCAGAGGTAAAGCAGCTTTATGAACATTTATTAATGCTTCATTCATATTTAAACAGCTTTTATTGTATTGTGCTACTGGCTGATGCTAAGATGCTAATGTTAGCATGGCTGCTGCAGTCATTCACACAAAGAGCCCAGCTAACTGTTAGCTGCTAACTGTTAGCTGTTAGCTGCTAACAATAACATTAAGATGATAACAATAACATGAACATGAACACAATAACACACTAACAGCATCATTCTGTTAAACATAACTTTATGTTTCAGCTCAACAGTCTGTGACTGTCTGGATGGTTTCCATTGTGGTCCTATGTATTCAATTCATCAACATAGCATAAAAGAAATAACACAAATACAATATCATCAGAGATATAAAACACCATATGAACAGAGTACAACATAAGAGAGAATAAGGAGGAGTGATGATTATTACCTCCCTATTACCTTACTACAGTCTAGTGTGACTAGCTGATATATATATATATATATATATATATATATGATGTTTCTGTGTCCTCTGGGGAACAACCTGTGTATGTTCATAATAATAATAATAATAATGTTTGTGTCTCCTACAGGTCAGTGGTTCTCAAACTTTTTCATGTCAAGGACCCCCAAATTGACACTTATTAGCCCACGGACCCCCATTTGAAAAGATATGCCAGGGACCCCCATAAGAGAAGATTTTTGCGGCTCTAGCAGTAATTCTCAACCATTTTAATTTCAAGGACCCCCAGTTTGACATGCATTAGGCTACGGACCCCCATTTAATGGCATTTCTATGCCTGGGACCCCAATTTATATTGTAAAATCAATGTTAGATTTAACTCTGAGAGGGTCCATTTGCTTCCATTTGTACACTCTCAGAGTTACAGACCCATAAGGGTCCATTTGGTTCCTACCCATCATTTAGCTGGGGACCCCCTGGAACCCCCTCAAGTACCCCTGGGGGTCCCCGGACCCCACTTTGAGAACCAATGTTATAGGTGAAACTACCTGCGTATGTTCAGTATAATATTAATAATAATAATGTTTCTGTGTCTCCTAGGTGGGAAACTACCTGCGTATGTTCAGTATAATATTAATATTAATATTAATAATAATAATAATAACAATAGTAATGTTTCTGTTTCTCCTAGGTGGGGAACTACCTGCGTATGTTCAGTATAATATTAATAATAATAATAATAATATAATAATAATAATGTTTCTGTGTCTCCTAGGTGGGGAACTACCTGCGTATGTTCAGTATTATAATAATAATAATAATAATAATAATAACATTGTTATTAATAATAATAATGTTTCTGTGTCATCTAGGTGGGGAACTACCTGCGTATGTTCAGAGGCTCTCTGTACAAACGTTACCCGTCCTTATGGAGGAGACTGGCCTCTGTGGAGGAGAGGAAGAAGATAGTTGCTTCATCACATGGTGAGACACACTGTTATGGACTCCAATAAGATAATATGACTGGTGGTCAGTATAATAACAATATAATACTATGACTGGTGGTCAGTATAATAACAATATAATACTATGACTGGTGGTCAGTATAATAACAATATAATAATATGACTGGTGGTCAGTATAATAACAATATAATACTATGACTGGTGGTCAGTATAATAACAATATAATAATATGACTGGTGGTCAGTATAATAACAATATAATAATATGACTGGTGGTCAGTATAATAACAATATAATACTATGACTGGTGGTCAGTATAATAACAATATAATACTATGACTGGTGGTCAGTATAATAACAATATAATAATATGACTGGTGGTCAGTATAATAACAATATAATAATATGACTGGTGGTCAGTATAATAACAATATAATACTATGACTGGTGGTCAGTATAATAACAATATAATAATATGACTGGTGGTCAGTATACTAACAATATAATACTATGACTGGTGGTCAGTATAATAACAATATAATAATATGACTGGTGGTCAGTATAATAACAATATAATAATATGACTGGTGGTCAGTATAATAACAATATAATACTATGACTGGTGGTCAGTATAATAACAATATAATAATATGACTGGTGGTCAGTATACTAACAATATAATACTATGACTGGTGGTCAGTATAATAACAATATAATACTATGACTGGTGGTCAGTATAATAACAATATAATAATATGACTGGTGGTCAGTATAATAACAATATAATACTATGACTGGTGGTCAGTATAATAACAATATAATACTATGACTGGTGGTCAGTATAATAACAATATAATAATATGACTGGTGGTCAGTATAATAACAATATAATAATATGACTGGTGGTCAGTATAATAACAATATAATAATATGACTGGTGGTCAGTATAATAACAATATAATACTATGACTGGTGGTCAGTATAATAACAATATAATAATATGACTGGTGGTCAGTATAATAACAATATAATACTATGACTGGTGGTCAGTATAATAACAATATAATACTATGACTGGTGGTCAGTATAATAACAATATAATAATATGACTGGTGGTCAGTATAATAACAATATAATAATATGACTGGTGGTCAGTATAATAACAATATAATAATATGACTGGTGGTCAGTATAATAACAATATAATAATATGACTGGTGGTCAGTATAATAACAATATAATAATATGACTGGTGGTCAAGCTGCGGTTCCGGTAGGAGACACAAGGAGGCTCTTTGTGTGTAGCCGCTGGTCATCAAATTATTGGTTTAGGAATGAGACAAAAACAAAAAAAAATCCATGAATTCAAGTCTCCATGGGGTGACTAATCCATGGGGTGACTAATCCATGGGGTGACTAATCCATGGGGTGACTAATCCATGGGGTGACTAATCCATGGGGTGACTAATCCATGGGGTGACTAATCCATAGGGTGACTAATCCATGGGGTGACTAATCCATAGGGTGACTAATCCATGGGGTGACTAATCCATAGGGTGACTAATCCATAGGAAAGAAGTCATTTGGGGTGAACTATCCCTCTAATAATTGTCCAGCTATAAGTTAGTAAAATAATAATGTCAATAGTACAGTAGGAGTATAAAACAGTAGAGTTCAGACACCAGTATGGTAAAAGCCGCCGATATACTGCCTATATGATGCTGGTATCCATTATGATACCATGTGATTTATCACATGAGGTTTCATGTAATATTTTGAATTGATGTTCCACTACGGTTTTTATATTCTTACTGTACTATTTTACGGGTCCATTTGGTTCCATTTGTACACTCTCAGAGTTACTGACCTGTAAGGGTCCATTTGGTTCCATTTGAACCCTCTAAAGGTCCTTTCACACGGCAGGCGGCCAACGCGCCTTTATGTCATTCATTTTCAATGAGAGGCGGGCGATTATTTGGGACGCGCGGAGAAGGTGAGGGGCGGTGAGGCAGGGGGGCGCGGCCCCGTGAAACTTTTGTGTACTCGTTTGTGTACGCGTGCTCGTTTGTGTACGCATGCGGGCGGGGAGAGCTGGATTGTGGTGAGATGTAGTTTCCCCCGCGCCGCGCAGGAGGACAAAACAACAATGATCGCGGTGCGATCACCGCTGATTCGAGCGGTAACGCCCGCGTGAACCGCTTGTCGTGTGTTACGACCTTTAGAGTCACAGACCTGTAAGGGTCCATTTGGAACCTCCTACAGCATACATGGGCAACTGGCGGCCCGGGGGCCACATGAGGCCCCCACCTTAATGCGGCCCACAGGTTAATATCAGAATAATGATTATATTATTGATTTCAGCTGTTATGATTCATAACATGTAAACATGACCCGCTTTAATGACTTCAGTCCATATTAGTAGCTTAATGACTAGTATTAACATTCTGTTGTCTTTTTATGTCCAATGTATTTGTATTTAAATTCATAAGGGGACCCCCTCAGAAATAATTTGGGGACCCCCCTGGGGGTCCTGACCCCCAGTTTGTGAACCAGTGATCTACACCAACAGTAATGGACATTAACCTTTGACCTCTCTCCCCCAGCCACCAGTGTGACTCTGCTGAAAGCCTCAGAATGTGAAGAGATCTTTGAGGGAAACGACGAGAAATACAAAGCAGTGTCTATCAGCACGGAGCCTCCAGCCTACCTCAGGTAGGCCTACCCCCCCCCACACACTGAGCCTCCAGCCTACCTCAGGTAGGCCTACCCCCCTACCCCCCCCCCCACACTGAGCCTCCAGCCTACCTCAGGTAGGCCTACCCCCCCCCCCCACACTGAGCCTCCAGCCTACCTCAGGTAGGCCTACCCCCCCCCCACACTGAGCCTCCAGCCTACCTCAGGTAGGCCTACCCCCCCCCCCCACACTGAGCCTCCAGCCTACCTCAGGTAGGCCTACCCCCCCCCCCACACTGAGCCTCCAGCCTACCTCAGGTAGGCCTACCCCCCCCCCCCCACACACTGAGCCTCCAGCCTACCTCAGGTAGGCCTACCCCCCCCCCCCCACACACTGAGCCTCCAGCCTACCTCAGGTAGGCCTACCCCCCCCCCCACACACTGAGCCTCCAGCCTACCTCAGGTAGGCCTACCCCCCCCCCCCCCACACACTGAGCCTCCAGCCTACCTCAGGTAGGCCTACCCCCCCCCCCCACACACTGAGCCTCCAGCCTACCTCAGGTAGGCCTACCCCCCCCCCCCACACACTGAGCCTCCAGCCTACCTCAGGTAGGCCTACCCCCCCCCCCCACACACTGAGCCTCCAGCCTACCTCAGGTAGGCCTACCCCCCCCCCCACACACTGAGCCTCCAGCCTACCTCAGGTAGGCCTACCCCCCCCCCCCCACACTGAGCCTCCAGCCTACCTCAGGTAGGCCTACCCCCCCCCCCACACACTGAGCCTCCAGCCTACCTCAGGTAGGCCTACCCCCCCCCCCACACACTGAGCCTCCAGCCTACCTCAGGTAGGCCTACCCCCCCCCCCCCACACTGAGCCTCCAGCCTACCTCAGGCCCCACACTGAGCCTCCAGCCTACCTCAGGCCCCACACTGAGCCTCCAGCCTACCTCAGGCCCCACACTGAGCCTCCAGCCTACCTCAGGCCCCACACTGAGCCTCCAGCCTACCTCAGGCCCCACACTGAGCCTCCAGCCTACCTCAGGCCCCACACTGAGCCTCCAGCCTACCTCAGGCCCCACACTGAGCCTCCAGCCTACCTCAGGTAGGCCTACCCCCCCCCCACACTGAGCCTCCAGCCTACCTCAGGTAGGCCTACCCCCCCCCCCTACTATCAAATGTAGTGGGCAGGATTTACGTGTGTGCGGCTCGTTCCCCACTGGAAACAAACCTAAACTCATTTAACAATGGCGTCCTCGGAGACGACAAAACCACGGAAAGTTAGTAACATTTTAACTTGCTCTTTCATCATAGAAACAAGTGGGCTTATAACCAAAACCATCCATGTTCTCTGGGAGAAGTGGTGTTAGTGTTCTGTGTAGAAATATTGTTAGTGGGAATGAAAACATAGTCGCACCACCGGAAGTGAAAGGCTGAAGGCAGACCAACCATAGACATATAAAGGTAGACGCCTCCTCTGGCTCTGAAGCGTCAGCATCTCGGACGCACTTCCGCTTCCTCTATGCTTCCGGTTGGAAGCTGGAAACTTCCGTGTGCGTCACAGAAGGGGGCGTTCGGTAGGCCAATCAGAGGCAGGTGGGGTGGGTCTTTTCTTAAGAGGCAGCCGCGCAGCAACTAGTCAGTTAGACGCGCTGTGATTGGCCAGTAGTTAACGTGATGTGATTGGTCTGCCACCCGGAAGAGCCTTGTATTGAGAGACCAGTCGTTACAATGAACTGCAGAGGCCAATGAGGTATCTAGGTTTCTATATCTATGAGACCAACACCCGGTTTCCCTGAGCACGGGTCGTCCGTTCAGCTCCGCCCAGAGCCAAATGAATAAGTAAAAAACAGCAGAGGGCGCTGTTTTTCCTTTTTATTTGACGATGGGTTCCCAGATTGATGCTTTATAAACCAACAGTAGTATTTAGACCATTCAAACCAATTTCTTTTAATATTTGATAATGTATGAACATTGTTCAACATGGAAAGGATTATTGTAAATATCTAGTGGTATGTGTGTGTTCCCACAGGGAGCAGAAGATATATATTATATATGTATATATATATATTATATATGTATATGTATATATATATATATATATATATATTATATATATGGTATGTGTGTGTTCCCACAGGGAGCAGAAGATATATATTATATATATATATATGTATATATTATATATATGGTATGTGTGTGTTCCCACAGGGAGCAGAAGATATATATTATATATATATATATTATATATGGTATGTGTGTGTGTGTGTGTGTGTGTGTGTGTGTGTGTGTGTGTGTGTGTTCCCACAGGGAGCAGAAGATATATATTATATATGTATATGTATATATTATATATATGGTATGTGTGTGTGTTCCCACAGGGAGCAGAAGATATATATTATATATTATATATGTATATGTATATGTATATTATATATATGGTGTGTGTGTGTGCCCACAGGGAGCAGAAGACAAAGCGTAGCAGTCAGTGGGTTCCCACTCTGCCAAACAGCTCTCACCACCTAGACGCTGTGCCATGCTCCACAACCATCAACCGCAACCGCATGGGACGAGACAAGAAGAGGACCTTCCCTCTGTGGTAAGACCCTATAATATATATAATATACTATATATATACTATAATAACAAGAAGAGGACCTTCCCTCTGTGGTAAGACCCTATAATATATAATATACTATATATATACTATAATAACAAGAAGAGGACCTTCCCTTTGTGGTAAGACCCTATATAATAATATACTATATATATACTATAATAACAAGAAGAGGACCTTCCCCCTGTGGTAAGACCCTATATAATAATATACTATATATATACTATAATAACAAGAAGAGGACCTTCCCTCTGTGGTAAGACCCTATAATATATAATAATATACTATATATATACTATAATAACAAGAAGAGGACCTTCCCTTTGTGGTAAGACCCTATAATATATAATATACTATATATATACTATAATAACATGAAGAGGACCTTCCCCCTGTGGTAAGACCCTATAATATATAATATACTATATATATACTATAATAACAAGAAGAGGACCTTCCCTCTGTGGTAAGACCCTATAATATATAATATACTATATATATACTATAATAACAAGAAGAGGACCTTCCCTCTGTGGTAAGACCCTATAATATATAATAATATACTATATATATACTATAATAACAAGAAGAGGACCTTCCCTTTGTGGTAAGACCCTATAATATATAATATACTATATATATACTATAATAACAAGAAGAGGACCTTCCCCCTGTGGTAAGACCCTATAATATATAATATACTATATATATACTATAATAACAAGAAGAGGACCTTCCCTCTGTGGTAAGACCCTATAATATATAATATACTATATATATACTATAATAACAAGAAGAGGACCTTCCCCCTGTGGTAAGACCCTATAATATATAATATACTATATATATACTATAATAACAAGAAGAGGACCTTCCCCCTGTGGTAAGACCCTATAATATATAATATACTATATATATATACTATAATAACAAGAAGAGGACCTTCCCTTTGTGGTAAGACCCTATAATATATAATAATATACTATATATATACTATAATAACAAGAAGAGGACCTTCCCTTTGTGGTAAGACCCTATAAAATATAATATACTATATATATACTATAATAACAAGAAGAGGACCTTCCCTCTGTGGTAAGACCCTATAATATATAATATACTATATATATACTATAATAACAAGAAGAGGACCTTCCCTTTGTGGTAAGACCCTATAATATATAATAATATACTATATATATACTATAATAACAAGAAGAGGACCTTCCCTCTGTGGTAAGACCCTATAATATATAATATACTATATATATACTATAATAACAAGAAGAGGACCTTCCCTCTGTGGTAAGACCCTATAATATATAATATACTATATATATACTATAATAACAAGAAGAGGACCTTCCCTTTGTGGTAAGACCCTATAATATATAATAATATACTATATATATACTATAATAACAAGAAGAGGACCTTCCCTCTGTGGTAAGACCCTATAATATATAATATACTATATAAATACTATAATAACAAGAAGAGGACCTTCCCTTTGTGGTAAGACCCTATAATATATAATAATATACTATATATATACTATAATAACAAGAAGAGGACCTTCCCCCTGTGGTAAGACCCTATAATATATAATAATATACTATATATATACTATAATAACAAGAAGAGGACCTTCCCTTTGTGGTAAGACCCTATAAAATAATATACTATATATATACTATAATAACAAGAAGAGGACCTTCCCTTTGTGGTAAGACCCTATATAATATATAATATACTATATATATACTATAATAACAAGAAGAGGACCTTCCCTTTGTGGTAAGACCCTATATAATATATAATATACTATATATATACTATAATAACAAGAAGAGGACCTTCCCTTTGTGGTAAGACCCTATAATATATAATATACTATATATATACTATAATAACAAGAAGAGGACCTTCCCTTTGTGGTAAGACCCTATAATATATAATATACTATATATATACTATAATAACAAGAAGAGGACCTTCCCTTTGTGGTAAGACCCTATAATATATAATAATATACTATATATATACTATAATAACAAGAAGAGGACCTTCCCCCTGTGGTAAGACCCTATAATATATAATAATATACTATATATATATACTATAATAACAAGAAGAGGACCTTCCCCCTGTGGTAAGACCCTATAATATATAATATACTATATATATACTATAATAACAAGAAGAGGACCTTCCCCCTGTGGTAAGACCCTATAATATATAATATACTATATATATACTATAATAACAAGAAGAGGACCTTCCCTTTGTGGTAAGACCCTATAATATATAATATACTATATATATACTATAATAACATGAAGAGGACCTTCCCTTTGTGGTAAGACCCTATAATATATAATATACTATATATATACTATAATAACATGAAGAGGACCTTCCCTTTGTGGTAAGACCATATAATATATAATATACTATATATATACTATAATAACAAGAAGAGGACCTTCCTTTTGTGGTAAGACCATATAATGTATAATATACTATATATATACTATAATAACATGAAGAGGAACTTCCCTTTGTGGTAAGACCCTATAATATATAATATACTATATATATACTATAATAACAAGAAGAGGACCTTCCCTTTGTGGTAAGACCCTATAATATATAATAATATACTATATATATACTATAATAACAAGAAGAGGACCTTCCCCCTGTGGTAAGACCCTATAATATATAATATACTATATATATACTATAATAACAAGAAGAGGACCTTCCCCCTGTGGTAAGACCCTATAATATATAATATACTATATATATACTATAATAACAAGAAGAGGACCTTCCCTTTGTGGTAAGACCCTATAATATATAATATACTATATATATACTATAATAACAAGAAGAGGACCTTCCCTTTGTGGTAAGACCCTATAATATATAATATACTATATATATATACTATAATAACAAAAAGAGGACCTTCCTTTTGTGGTAAGACCCTATAATATATAATAATATACTATATATATATATATACTATAATAACATGGGACGAGACAAGAAGAGGACCTTACTATGGAATCGGATCACTGCCAATACTCCTAACTTCAAATAAAGGTTTCAGAACCTTGAAAACCTTTTTTGCAAGACTGAAAACTCGTTTCGAATCTCTGAAAAAAGTGTTGAATCTCTGAAAAAAGTGTTGAATCTCTGAAAAAAGTGTTGATAGGCCGAAAAAAAAATTCAAAACTCTGAACAAATATTTTACAGTGTTTCGCCAACACATTTTCAGAGTTTCAAATTTGTCACAAACACACTTTCAGAATATGCATTTTGGCACTGTTCTCCCTGGGTATTATTTTGTTTTACATGTGTGAAACCTTGTAAACTCCTGACTTAAAATAAAGGGTTCAAAAGGCTTGAAAATAATTTCAAGACTGAGAACTGGTTTTGAATCTTTGAAAAAAGTGTTGATAGGCTGAAAGTGTTTCTCAAATCCTTGCAAACACATTTTACAGTGTTTCGTCAACACCTTTTCAGAGTTTCAAATTGGTCACAAACACACTTTCAGAATATGCATTTTGGCACTGTTCTCCTTGGGTATTATTTTGTTTTCCATGTTAGAAACCTTTTAAATGGGAATCGTTTTTGAAACTAGCAACTTTATTGTTGAAAGACTGAAAAAAAAATCAATGGTTAAACTTTATTTTGAAACTGTGATTTAGCGTCACACACACAGCAGCACATTCTCCTCAAATCTCTGAACACACACACACGCGCGCGCGCGCACGCACACACACAGCAGCAGCTGCGGCAGAGGCATGCCATAAGTGTTGAAACTCTGAAACTGCTACTCGAAACCTCGCAGGGAGGCGGGGGGGAGCGGAGGCGGGACCAGAGGCGGGGCCGTTTGAAGTCCATTCCATTCGCTCCAAATGACACACTTCAGTTTTATTCATGGTTTACACAGGAAATAATGAACTGATTACAATAATGTAAATTCTCTCAAATCAGTAACAGGTAGGTGATACATATGCCCATCAAATATGGTTTTATTGAAAGGCAATCCAGGTACCAACATTCGGGGAATATCTGACGGCTTGGAGCGCCTCAGTGCGGCTGCAGAGTTCATCTTGGAATTTGTCATTACAATCCACATTCCTAAACCCCCCCCACTCCTACACCCCCCCCCCCCAAAGGGACCCCCCCCCGAACCCCCCCCCCCCCCTGGCCCAAGGGGTCACTCATAATAATTCTATATCAGCATATTTTGTGCATTCAAACAGAACAGTTGAGATTTCATTTGGCCAGATCTCTGGCAATTGTACTTGAATTCTTATAATTTTAATGTTTATATGGTCTTTCAAGTTTATATTTTCATTTGGTATCAGTCATGAATTTATTAGAATGTATTAGAATTCATTTTCTCTATTGATATCAAGCCGGATTTTCCCACGTGCGCAAGTGCATGCTGTAACATAATAATACACAACGTGTACTGTACATATATATAGCCCACTGTAGGCTAACATTTTAGGGGGTTTTAGCTATGGACCCTCAAGCTCCAAGCTCCACCTTAGCGCCGCTAATGGAGCGGTTTCAGAAAAGAAAAATGAAAAAAATTAAACCGAAAAAGGGTGTGTCTGTCTGTCTGTCTATCTATAAATCTAAATATCTATCTATCTATCTATCAAACTATCTATCTCCAGCATGTTGTTCAACAAATAGCAGATCTACAAGCTCACAACAACTGTTATTGTGAGCTTATCTGCTATTTTCAAATAGCGTATGTATAAAATACGTCTGAATTGGTTAGTGATTCATAATATAATCATTTATATCTGCGAAGTGTAGGATTATTATAATTATTATTATTATATCACAATTAAAGTAAGCGCATCGGTTAGTGTGATTCGGTCGGTCTGTCTGTCGGTCTGTCTGTCTGTCTGTCTGTCTGTCTGTCTGTCTGTGTATATGTATCTATCTATCTATGTATCTTGTAGATCGATCGATCTGTCTGTCTGTCTGTCTGTCTGTCTGTCTGTCTGCCTGCCTGTCTGTCTGTCTGCCTGTCTGCCTGTCCGTCTGTCTATCTAACTATCTATCTCCAGCAATATGTACCACTTGCCTACAGCTGCCCCCCCCCCAATAAATAATATCAGTCCAGTAATGACAGCCCCAGATGTAAGCTCCCAACGCGGTGATTAGCAACACGTTGTTCAACAAATAGCAGATCTACAAGCTCGGTTACTGTGAGCTTGTAGATCTGCTATTTTCAAATAGCGTATGTATAAAATAGGTCTGAAGTGGTTAGTGTATGGTTCATAATATAATAATTTATATCAGACAGACAGACAGACAGACAGACAGACTGGTTCAGTCCATTAATGTTGTATTCAGAATAATAAAAAAATATATATATATTATTATTATTATTATTATCATCATTATTATTACCCTTATTATTATTACCCTTATTATTATTATTACCCATATTATTATTATTACTACAACTTGTTATATCCACATAATAAGGCACGCTACTAGAAGGGTGAGCTTTATAGGTCCATTTTTACTGGGTAACAAACATGTACGCTGGCAACGCACGTTACAAGCCGGTACAACAACAGAGCAGTCACACTTTACGGTCTAGTGTCGTAAACACAACGGTACACTCATACACAACATTTCCCCCCCCCATAGAAAACCATGAAACACAACCCCACCCCCCCAATGTCTTATGCATTCAGAAATTGGTAACATAGTCCTTGAGGTAATCTGGTCGAGCCCGGTCTCGAACTGGCCGTGCCACGGGCACCACCGGGTGGTCATTAGGTGCCGGAGGGCGCACCACCACCGGGTGGTCATCAGGTGCCACAGGGCGCACCGGGGGCAAGTCCATATCACCTGCTGTAAACTCAAAGTCAGTATTAGCCCACATACCTGCGGCAGCAGGCGGTGTAACAGGCATGGCAGCCTCCGGCCCCACGACAGCAGGTGGTGGCACTCGCCGAATGCGCCTGGCATGCCAGCGTGACCCATCGGACAGGCGGAAAGTGGCAGGCCCCAGCTGGTCGGTTATCTGCATAGGCGTGGACCAGAAAGACTGCAGCTTGTGGCCCCTGTGAGGGCGGCGGACGCGGACCCAGTCCAGGGCCGCGAACGATGGAGTCTTCACCCTCCGTGTCCTGTCGAAACGCTGCTTCATCTGACGCTGCCGGTGGCGGACTCTGTTGCGCCCTCGAGCTGAAGGTGGCACCATCACGGAAGCCCTCAGTCGATCCAAAGGCAGCTGCAGCTCCCGTCCCAACATGAGGAATGCTGGGGAGCAACCGGTAGTGGAATGCTGTGAGGCTCTGTAGTGCAGAAGCGTGCGGCGAAGAGCTGTAGAGAAGGAGAAGCCATCTGCCAGGTGAGCTCTGATGCCATTCTTCAGTGTCTGGTTAAATCTTTCCACCCCCCCGTTGGCCTCAGGGTGGTAGAATGATGTACGGACGTGCTTTATGCCCTTGTCCTCCAGGAAGGCAGCAAACTCCGCAGAGATAAACTGGGGGCCATTATCCGTCGTGATGGCCGTAGGGTGCCCCCAGCGGGAGACGAGCAAGTCCAGGAACTCAGTCACCACGCGGGTGGTAACAGTCCCCGTGGAGAGCACCTCAGGCCACTTGGAATGAAGGTCGTACACCACCACCATGAAACGCTGGTGGTGTGGGACTGCATGAAGCACCCCGCAGATGTAGAGCTGGAGGTGCTCCCAGGGCTTGTCAGGCCAATGCAGCGGTTGCAGCGGCGGCGGGGCGGGTGGGCCGTTTTTTCCACTGAGAAGGCAAGCTGTACAGTCCCTCACTAAGGCCTTGATGTCTCTGTCAATGCCAGGCCACCACACCAGGTCACGACAGCGCTGCTTCACCCTCACAATGCCCAGATGACCCTCGTGGGCCATGGTCAAGATACATGGTCTTAGGCAGTCAGGCACCACGGTGCAGAGGCCGCGGGCTATGCAGACGTCATTCCAGCAGGACAGCTCGTCTTTGACCCGGTGAAAGGGAACCAGCTGGTCTGGGACCTTAGCGGGCCACCCCGAGCGGATAAAAGTGCGGAGCTGGGAGAGCACCGGGTCCTGTTCCGAGGCTGTCTGGAGCTCTTGGAGTGAGACTGTAGGCTGGAGTGGAGAGTGGAGCATCTGGATGAGGCCCTGCTCAGCGGAGTCAGGACCAGGATCTGGAGAAGGGCCGGGGGTTGCCCGTGACAGTAGGTCTGCTACTACGTTGTCACGACCTGGAGTGAATTGCAGGCTGAAGTTATACTGCTGGAGCCGCTCTGACCAGCGATGGATCCTGAGTGGCCTATGCCCTGTGCCAGACGTTGCGAGCAGAGCCGTGAGGGCCTGGTGATCCGTCCGCAGTGTGAAGGAACGGCCATACAAGTACATATGCCAACGCTCGCTCGCTCAGATGCAAGCCAAGGCCTCCCGTTCCCCCACTGAGTACTTTTGTTCTGCTGAGTTAGAGCCCGAGAGGCAAAAGCGATGGGCCGCTCAACGCCAGCATGGATCTGCACAGCACAGCGCTGGAGGCGTCACAGGTGAGGAGTGTGGGGCTTGCGAGGTCGAAGTGTGCGAGCACGGGTGGCGAGGTGAGCTGGACTTTGAGCTGCTGGACGGCGTCTGAACAGGCGGGGGTCCAAACCCATGGTGCGTCCTTCTTCAACAGCTCGCGCAGCGGGGCTGTGGTGGCCGAATACTGAGGGAGAAAACGTAAGTAGTAGGCTGTCATTCCGAGGAACGAGGCCACTTGGGCTGGACAGGCAGGCTCAGGGAGGCGTAGCACAGCCTACACATTAGACTGGAGTGGACGGAGCCCCTTGGCATTCAGGCGGAACCCCACAAACTCTATCTCAGGCACGGCGAAGACACATTTGTCCCCGTTCAGAGTGGCTTTGTGAATATGGTAGAACCATGGAACTGTGTGGTCAGTTCCTCCGCTGTAGGCAACGGGTACTTGTCGGGGATGACTGCCTTGTTAACTGCCTTGAGATCAATGCACAGGCGCAGCTTCCCTGTCTTCTTCCGCACAGCCACCAGATTCGAGATCCATGGTGCCGCGTTGACTGGCTCAATTATGCCTGCCTCCAAGAGGTTGTTGAGCTCTCCAGCCACCTCGTCGCGCAGGGCAAGAGGAACGCGTCGCAGGGGCTGGATGACAGGGTGTACATCAGGGTTGAGGAGGGGCTGGTGGTTAAAGGCAGTGAGGCAACCCAGCCCAGCGAACAGTCCAGGCCATTGTTGGGGCCACAGTGAATCAACATGGTGGATAGTGAGCCCACTGTAATCCATGAGCACAAAACCTAGGTCAGTGAACAAGTCCAGGCCCATGAGGTTAGCACCGTGGCTTGCCACTTGGAATGTGAAAGAGGAAACAGTCTTAGTGCCATAGCGCACCGCGGAGCTGAAGGTGCCCACAATGTTAATTTTGGAATTACCATAACCCTTGAGGGGCACTTTGGACGGCGCAGCAAGCGTGTGGTGTGGGAAAAATTGTGTGACTGTAGCCGCATTCAAGAGGGACGCGTTAGCCCCAGTGTCGAGCAGTAACGGCAGGCACACGCCATCAAGCTCCACAGTACACACCTTGAACGGCCGGCGAGCAGCACTCACAGAGTGTATAGTAGTCGTGGGTGCAGGGTCAGTAGCTGAGAAAGGCTGCCGTGGGGTGGTGGCCGGGGCAGAACGGCAAACCTTGGAAAAATGGTTTTGTTTACCACAACGTTGGCAACGCTGGCCCCTGGCGGGACAGTTTTGGGCTCTGGAAGCATGTGATGATGAGCCGCAGTTACTGCAGCGCTGACCTGGGGGGCGCTGTCGTCCAGCATAGTTTATGTGGGAAGCGTCCTGGAGAGGATCAGGGCTAGCTGAACGCGATGGGGACTCGACCTGCTGTGCTGTGAGTGCAGGCAGTGGAGATGAGGCGCAAGCCAATTGCCTGGCAAACCCCTCTGCTGTCTCAAGTTGAAAAGCTATTTCCACAGCCTTATGGAGAGTCAGATCATCTGGGGACATTATCAATTTCTCACGAACCTTTGGGTTGTTTGTGTGCTCGGCTAGCTGGTCTCTAATCATTTCGTCCTGTAATGCTTCAAACTTGCACAGGCTGGCCAAACCCCTCAGATCGGCCACATATTGGTGAACTGACTCACCCGCACGTTGTCGGCGCTGGCGAAACAAAATCCTACGGAGGATAACGCTTTGTGGGGCTGCAAAATGTCCAGACAGTAATGTGACACAGTCTGCATATTTTTCGGCGGTCCCAAGAGTGGTGAATATCCGCTGTCCTTCTGTGCCCAGGCAGTGGATTAAGATGGCCCTTTTCCGTGCATCGCTTACGTCCGTGAGTCCCAGAGCCGTGATGTAGGTCTCGAACGACCCCAGCCGGCGAGTCCATGGTACAGGAGGCTCGCCCGGGAACGATAAGAAAGCGGGAGGCGGTGAGAAAGTCATCTCCATCCTCGTCGTCAATGTTATATCCACATAATAAGGCACGCTACTAGAAGGGTGAGCTTTATAGGTCCGTCTTTACTGGGTAACAAACATGTACGCTGGCAACGCACGTTACAAGCCGGTACAACAACAGAGCAGTCACACTTTACGGTCTAGTGTCGTAAACACAACGGTACACTCATACACAACACAACTACTATTACGCTATTGTTATTATTATTATTATTATTATTATTATTATTATTATTATTATTATTATTATTACTATTATTATTATTATTACATTAATGTTGATGTTCTGTCACAGCTCACTGTTGCGCGCACGTTGATTGACGGGTCAGGGTCAGTAATCATCACGTATAGGCCTACTCAGAGACGCTCACATGCTGCAGGTTTCTCAGATGTTTTCTCGTTAATTAACCCACTTGTCACATCTCACATGAATAGTATACCCATCAGACAGACAGACAGACAGACAGACCCAGACCCAATCACACTAACCGATGCGCTTACTTTAATTGTAATATAATAATAATAATTATAATAATCCTACACTTCGCAGATATAAATGATTATATTATGAATCACTAACCAATTCAGACATATTTTATACATACGCTATTTGAAAATAGCAGATAAGCTCACAATAACAGTTGTTGTGAGCTTGTAGATCTGCTATTTGTTGAACAACATGCTGGAGATAGATAGTTTGATAGATAGATAGATAGATAGATATTTAAATAGATTTATAGACAGACAGACAGACAGACAGACAGGCCTTTTTTTCGGTTTAATTTTTTTCATTTTTCTTTTCTGAAACCGCTCCATTAGCGGCGCCAAGGTGGAGCTTAGAGCTTGGGGGTCCATAGCTAAAACCCCCAAAAATGTTAGCCTAGTGGGCTATATATATGTACAGTACACGTTGTGTATTATTATGTTACAGCATGCACTTGCGCACGTGGAAAAATCCGGCTTGATATCAATAGAGAAAATGAATTCTAATACATTCTAATAAATTCATGACTGATACCAAATGAAAATATAAACTTGAAAGACCATATAAACATTAAAATTATAATTCAAGTACAATTGCCAGAGATCTGGCCAAATGAAATCTCAACTGTTCTGTTTGAATGCACAAAATATGCTGATATAGAATTATTATGAGTGACCCCTTGGGCCAGGGGGGGGGGGGTTCGGGGGGGGTCCCTTTGGGGGGGGGTGTAGGAGTGGGGGGGTTTAGGAATGTGGATTACAGTAAAATTGTAATGACAAATTCCAAGATGAACTCTGCAGCCGCACTGAGGCGCTCCAAGCCGTCAGATATTCCCCGAATGTTGGTACCTGGATTGCCTTTCAATAAAACCATATTTGATGGGCATATGTATCACCTACCTGTTACTGATTTGAGAGAATTTACATTATTGTAATCAGTTCATTATTTCCTGTGTAAACCATGAATAAAAAGTGTGTCATTTGGAGCGAATGGAATGGACTTCAAACGGCCCCGCCTCTGGTCCCGCCTCCGCTCCCCCCCGCCTCCCTGCGAGGTTTCGAGTAGCAGTTTCAGAGTTTCAACACTTATGGCATGCCTCTGCCGCCGCTGCTGCTGTGTGTGCGTGCGTGCGCGCGTGTGTGTGTGTGTGTGTGTTCAGAGATTTGAGGAGAATGTGCTGCTGTGTGTGTGACGCTAAATCACAGTTTCAAAATAAAGTCTTTCAACAATAAAGTTGCTAGTTTCAAAAACGATTCCCATTTAAAAGGTTTCTAACATGGAAAACAAAATAATACCCAAGGAGAACAGTGCCAAAATGCATATTCTGAAAGTGTGTTTGTGACCAATTTGAAACTCTGAAAAGGTGTTGACGAAACACTGTAAAATGTGTTTGCAAGGATTTGAGAAACACTTTCAGCCTATCAACACTTTTTTCAAAGATTCAAAACCAGTTCTCAGTCTTGAAATTATTTTCAAGCCTTTTGAACCCTTTATTTTAAGTCAGGAGTTTACAAGGTTTCACACATGTAAAACAAAATAATACCCAGGGAGAACAGTGCCAAAATGCATATTCTGAAAGTGTGTTTGTGACAAATTTGAAACTCTGAAAATGTGTTGGCGAAACACTGTAAAATATTTGTTCAGAGTTTTGAATTTTTTTTTCGGCCTATCAACACTTTTTTCAGAGATTCAACACTTTTTTCAGAGATTCAACACTTTTTTCAGAGATTCGAAACGAGTTTTCAGTCTTGCAAAAAAGGTTTTCAAGGTTCTGAAACCTTTATTTGAAGTTAGGAGTATTGGCAGTGATCCGATTCCATACCTTACCCCTGTGGTAAGACCCTATACTATAATAAATAAATAAATAAATTGACCCAAAAGTAACAACAAAACAAAGTATTTCCTTGCTTACGGTAATGAAAGTATTCCATAAGTGTTGCGCTGGGCAGACACAGTCGCCTCAGAAAACAAGTTATTGTTGATCAAATAGAATTCTGTTATTGCATCGTCTATTTCTCACTTTAAATGTTTTCTAAAACATTGTTGAGAGCAACGTTTAGCTGTAAACGACATGGTGTGTGTGTTTACATGGCTGTCATGTTATAAACAACATGGTGTGTTTGTTTACATGGCTGTCATGTTATAAACAACATGGTGTGTGTGTGTTTACATGGCTGTCATGTTATAAACAACATGGTGTGTGTGTGTTTACATGGCTGTCATGTTGGATAAATCAAGCAGCGCAGGTTGATATGAGCAGGTGCTCTGAGTCTTTGATTAACTCTTTAACTGCCAGAGTAATAGTGTAATATTGTGCCACTGCTGCCAGCGAAAACGGGTGATCTTTACTGTACCTTTGAAAAATCATGGAATATTCTCTGTGACCTCCGTCCTCTCGGAGATCGGCTCGTTACACGCACAGGGTTCTCGTAGTATTGGGAATGATCTGCTCGCTGCGATCCATTCTGTGGCCATTTCAATGAGGCTTGGTTTTTGCCATAAAGCAACAGGAACGGAGATATGGCCGTTTCCCCGCAGGAAATAAACAGGAAGCAAATGAGCTTTTATTTTTCATTCATTTCTGCTTCTCTCATTCACTCGCTGTGACATTCTGGTGGAATTTATACAATTCCGGCTGTTTTGTCCAAGGTTTTCCTACTATGACCATGTCCAGAGCAGAGAGGCTAGGGGTCCAGTTGGTTTTGACAGGGTATAAAAACACTTTTTAATAATACGATGCCTCCTCTAAGACGGACAAATCCTGACAAAGATTGCAATAGTCTGTTAACCACTTGAACCCTAGTGTTCCTATTCTGGGGGAAACATTCAGTTAAAAAAGCCAATCGATAAGTTATAGATTGACGATTTTCCGGGACCAATAAACTTTGTCACGGTTAAAAGGAATGAAATGAAAAGTTTGACCGTTTTAAACGTCTTCCTCAGCTTCGATGACCACGACCCCGCGGTGATCCATGAAAACGCCTCTCAGAGTGAGGTGCTCGTCCCCATCCGTCTGGACATGGAGATAGACGGACAGAAACTACGAGATGCCTTCACATGGAACATGAACGGTAAACCTTCACTATCCTTCACATGGAACATGAACTTAAACATTCACTATCCTTCACATGGAACATGAACTTAAACATTCACTATCCTTCACATGGAACATGAACTTAAACCTTCACTATCCTTCACATGGAACATGAACTTAAACATTCACTATCCTTCACATGGAACATGAACTTAAACCTTCACTATCATTCACATGGAACATGAACTTAAACCTTCACTATCCTTCACATGGAACATGAACTTAAACCTTCACTATCCTTCACATGGAACATGAACTTAAACCTTCACTATCCTTCACATGGAACATGAACTTAAACATTCACTATCCTTCACATGGAACATGAACTTAAACATTCACTATCCTTCACATGGAACATGAACTTAAACCTTCACTATCCTTCACATGGAACATGAACTTAAACATTCACTATCCTTCACATGGAACATGAACTTAAACATTCATCATAGTTCCGACGAAGCAATCCGATTGGCTGAAATAGGCTCTCTACCCGTGCTTCAAACGAGCATGACAACGCACCTAATCTAAATATATAAATCAGCTGTGCTGATCAGATGGCGATCCTCTAAATCTGGCATAAAAGAAAATGAGATTGAGCTAACAGTTAAGTTTTGTTTCTTAATGTGTTCAGTCTGAGAAAAGTTGTCTAGCATGTCTGAGTAAACAAGGACTCCGTCTGTCTGTCTGTCTGTCAGTCAGACGGACCCCATGTACTTCTGTAAATGGTAAATGGTGCATTTATATAGCGCTTTTATCCAAAGCGCTTTACATAGATTGTGCATTACATTCACACACACACACACACACACACACACATTCACACACCGATGGCGGAGGAAACCATGCAAGGCACCAACCTGCTCATCTGGAGCAATTTGGGGTTCAGCGTCTTGCTCAGGGACACTTCTACACTAACTCTGGGGGAACCCGAGATCGTGTGTGCAACGCGTGTGCCAAACCAGATTAGTTTTGGACATGATGTTCCTCTGTCAGAGAAGCTGATGACTCCATAGATTTTCTAACATGATGTTCCTCTCTCAGAGATGTTCTAACATGATGTTCCTCTCTCAGAGAAGTTCTAACATGATGTTCCTCTCTCATAGATGTTCTAACATGATGTTCCTCTCTCATAGATGTTCTAACATGATGTATCTCTCTCAGAGAAGCTGATGACTCCAGAGATGTTCTAACATGATGTTCCTCTCTCAGAGATGTTCTAACATGATGTTCCTCTCTCAGAGAAGCTGATGACTCCAGAGATGTTCGCAGAGATCCTGTGTGACGACTTGGACCTCAACCCGTTGGCCTTCGTCCCGGCCATCGCGTCGGCCATTCGCCAGCAGATCGAGTCCTACCCCACCGACAGCATTCTGGACGAGCAGACGGACCAGAGGGTCATCATCAAGGTCGGTGCTTCCTTCTAGGACCCTGTGGGTAGAACCCGTTTTTATCTCAGGGGAACCCAAAGAAAACACTTAACATAAAGCTGTGTTTTCATCAGGGATTTAACCCACTCAATCTGGGAACGCACAGGCATATTTTAGATGTCTTTGGCTATTCAAATATAGCAGATCTACAAGCAAGTGCCACGCTACGAGCTTGTAGATCTGCTATTTTTTTGAAACATCTTGAGAATTTGCGCAAATCTTTGAATATACATATTTGTTTAAAGAGAACATTTGTAACTCACATTTTAGCTTTGTGCAGGATAACGTTTTATCACTTAACCATCTGTTTACCTTTTTTAACTCGTTTTCAAGCAAGAGACTAACTGATTCTACACACTCACCTGTCACCTGGATCTGTGGGTTTTTAATAAATATTGAACCTACAAAAAGGATTAATAAGAGTTTGTGTTTAAAGCCTCTCAATGTAACTTTCTTTGAATGAATAAAATGTAATTTTGTCCATTGGGTCCTAAGTACTTTTTGCGTATATATTATGTTGTATATATTCTACAGTTAAACATGGATATATTGTACAGCTAAACATCCACGTAGGGAACATCTCTCTGGTGGATCAGTTAAACATATATATATTTATGTATATATGTATGTATATATGTATGTATATATTTATATATATATTGTACAGCTAAACATCCACGTAGGGAACATCTCTCTGGTGGATCAGTTAAACATATATATATTTATGTATATATGTATGTATATATTTATGTATATATTTATGTATATATTTATGTATGTATTGTACAGCTAAACATCCACGTAGGGAACATCTCTCTGGTGGATCAGTTCGAGTGGGACATGTCAGAGAGGGACAATTCCCCGGAGACGTTCGCCCTGAAGCTGTGCTCTGAGCTGGGTCTGGGAGGAGAGTTTGTCACCACCATCGCTTATAGCATCAGAGGACAGCTGAGCTGGCACCAGAGGACCTACGCCTTCAGGTTACACACACACACACACACACACACACACACACACACACACACACACACACACACTAGGGATGGGCAATATTATTATATTTTATTTCGCGATATTTTACTCCAGTATCGATATCGCGATTACAAAAAAAAAAGAAAAGATACAGGCTTTATGAAAAACATTCAAAGAACCTATCGCAGATCTGCAGCTACTCAATATGTAGTGTATATATAAACAATATGTAGTTGTGATATATATATATATCGCAATATATCGCAATATATCGCAATATATCCCAATATCGTGATACGACCCAAGTATCGTGATGCGTATCGCAATATAATCGTATCGTGACCCAAGTATCGTGATACGTATCGTATCGTGAGATTGTTGCCAATACCCATCCCTAACACACACACACACATTTGAATTATTTATTTATGTCCACATAAATACAAGGTCTAAAGGACACAAATACTGGTAGTGCAGTTTGACACTGTGGGTTACTAAGGCATACGTGCCGACAAAGGCAATCACAGTTACAGTTATACACACACACGCGTAGGGCCAAACAGGTAGTATTCAGCTTAAGGGTACAGATAGCAGCGCCGTCTCCAAATAGCGCGACTGCCAATGATAGCTGACACTGAGCAATATTTTGCTAGCTGTTTGGCTCTTCTCTTTGAGAGACCAGCCATCTGAAGGCCTCTAACAACGAGCTTATGAACATGGCCCAGGCTGCCAAATATGAACTAAAGTTACAGTTGCGACATGGTCTGCTCTAGCAGTTGATACTTCAACATCTTAGTTATAAAGGCTTCTTCTAGGCTGTGGTCAAACGTACAGCCAACCTCTAGAATGAGAACCTCTCTACTATTCTCATCAACAACAACAATATCGGGGGTGTTTGCTGCTATATGAGAGAACATTGAGACATCACTACACAGATTGAACATACTCGGCTTCACAGTGGAGTGCTTATACAGCATTGGTGCAGGTGACCTGAATGTGGAAATGATACTTGTCTGCAATCAGATCCACCATTCTATCATGTCTACAAATGTAAAGCCCTCTGTACGCATGACAACCATTGAGGATGTGGGCCATGGTGATGTGGGCCATGGTTTCAGTATCTGTGCGTGGTCGTGATGTATACAGTGTGGGCTATGGCTGTCAGGGAGCCAGATGAAAGGTTAAGCTTAGATGGTAAAACCTGGAGCCTAGCTTTTCAGGTGAAGGTGATGATGGCTTCATCAAGAGCTACACCTTTGAACCCTGTGTGAGACACAGAGTGGTCAGCGGCCGGGAGACAGGCTAAGATCAGTCTAGTGTCAGTCCACACACACACACACACACACACACACACACACACACACACACACACACACACACACACACACACACACACACACAAAATGGACCCTTCACACTGTCACTGAGTTAAACAATTCAGACCTGAGGCCGATTCTACAAATGCCTTCTAAACCAGCAGTACTTTAAAGATTATTCAAAAATGTAAACAAAAAAAAATATATATATTTTAACTTCCTCCACAGTGAGAACCATTCATATAGAATGATTGTAACTTCCTCCACAGTGAGAACCATTCATAAAGAATGATTGTAACTTTCTCCACAGTGAGAACCATTCATAAAGAATGATTGTAACTTCCTCCACAGTGAGAACCATTCATAAAGAATGATTGTAACTTCCTCCACAGTGAGAACCATTCATAAAGAATGATTGTAACTTTCTCCACAGTGAGAACCATTCATAAAGAATGATTGTAACTTTCTCCACAGTGAGAACCATTCATAAAGAATGATTGTAACTTTCTCCACAGTGAGAACCATTCATAAAGAATGATTGTAACTTCCTCCACAGTGAGAACCATTCATAAAGAATGATTGTAACTTCCTCCACAGTGAGAACCCTCTCCCCACGGTAGAGATCGCCATTCGTAACACTGGTGATGCAGATCAGTGGTGCCCCCTGCTGGAGACGCTGACAGACGCTGAGATGGAGAAGAAGATTCGAGACCAAGACAGGAACACTAGGTAAGCACCGCCCCCCCCCCCACCTTATCAATACTAGTATTGACCTTTACTTATTCAGGGTAGACTGTTGAGAGCAAGCTCTGCTTTTCAAGGACGTCCTGACATGATCACAACATATGAAAACAACCGTTTGAAAATAAAGTTCAATGCAATACATAACCAACAACATTATAAACTAGAAAGTACTGTTCCTGAAGAAACAGTGTGGGATCGCTAAGGATGAATGTTGATAGTATCACACTAGAAAGTACTGTTCCTGATTAATTCTGTCTTACCTAGTTATATTACATATTGTGAAGTCACGTGAACCTTGACCAATCCAAAAACGGGCGGAATAATAACTAGTGGCAATAACATTAGTGTGATCGCTGAAGCGATCACACAACAACATCACAAGAATGCACATACATAAGGGCTACACACAGCAGAATGCACATACATAAGGGCTACACACAGCAGAATGCACATACATAAGGGCTACACACAGCAGAATGCACATACATAAGGGCTACACACAGCAGAATGCACATACATAAGGGCCACACACAGCAGAATGCACATACATAAGAGCTACACACAGCAGAATGCACATACATAAGGGCTACACACAGCAGAATGCACATACATAAGGGCTACACACAGCAGAATGCACATACATAAGGGCCACACACAGCAGAATGCACATACATAAGAGCTACACACAGCAGAATGCACATACATAAGGGCTACACACAGCAGAATGCACATACATAAGGGCTACACACAGCAGAATGCACATACATAAGGGCTACACACAGCAGAATGCACATACATAAGGGCCACACACAGCAGAATGCACATACATAAGGGCCACACACAGCAGAATGCACATACATAAGAGCTACACACAGCAGAATGCACATACATAAGGACTACACACAGCAGAATGCACATACATAAGGGCTACACACAGCAGAATGCACATACATAAGGACTACACACAGCAGAATGCACATACATAAGGGCTACACACAGCAGAATGCACATACATAAGGACTACACACAGCAGAGTGCACATACATAAGGGCCACACACAGCAGAATGCACATACATAAGGGCCACACACAGCAGAATGCACATACATAGGGCTACACACAGCAGAATGCACATACATAAGAGCTACACACAGCAGAATGCACATACATAAGAGCTACACACAGCAGAATGCACATACATAGGGCTACACACAGCAGAATGCACATACATAAGAGCTACACACAGCAGAATGCACATACATAAGGGCTACACACAGCAGAATGCACATACATAAGGACTACACACAGCAGAATGCACATACATAAGGGCTACACACAGCAGAATGCACATACATAGAGCTACACACAGCAGAATGCACATACATAAGAGCTACACACAGCAGAATGCACATACATAAGGACTACACACAGCAGAATGCACATACATAAGGGCTACACACAGCAGAATGCACATACATAAGGGCTACACACAGCAGAATGCACATACATAAGGGCTACACACAGCAGAATGCACATACATAAGGGCTACACACAGCAGAATGCACATACATAAGGGCTACACACAGCAGAATGCACATACATAAGGGCTACACACAGCAGAATGCACACACATAGGGCTACACACAGCAGAATGCACATACATAAGGGCTACACACAGCAGAATGCACATACATAGAGCTACAGACAGCAGAATGCACATACATAAGGGCCACACACAGCAGAATGCACACACATAGGGCTACACACAGCAGAATGCACATACATAAGGGCCACACACAGCAGAATGCACATACATAAGGGCCACACACAGCAGAATGCACACACATAGGGCTACACACAGCAGAATGCACATACATAAGGGCCACACACAGCAGAATGCACATACATAAGGGCTACACACAGCAGAATGCACATACATAAGGGCTACACACAGCAGAATGCACATACATAGAGCTACACACAGCAGAATGCACATACATAAGAGCTACACACAGCAGAATGCACATACATAAGGGCTACACACAGCAGAATGCACATACATAAGGACTACACACAGCAGAATGCACATACATAAGGGCTACACACAGCAGAATGCACATACATAAGGGCCACACACAGCAGAATGCACATACATAAGGGCTACACACAGCAGAATGCACATACATAAGGGCTACACACAGCAGAATGCACATACATAAGGGCTACACACAGCAGAATGCACATACATAAGGGCTACACACAGCAGAATGCACACACATAGGGCTACACACAGCAGAATGCACATACATAAGGGCTACACACAGCAGAATGCACATACATAGAGCTACACACAGCAGAATGCACATACATAAGGGCTACACACAGCAGAATGCACATACATAAGGGCTACACACAGCAGAATGCACATACATAAGGGCCACACACAGCAGAATGCACACACATAGGGCTACACACAGCAGAATGCACATACATAAGGGCTACACACAGCAGAATGCACATACATAAGGGCCACACACAGCAGAATGCACACACATAGGGCTACACACAGCAGAATGCACATACATAAGGGCCACACACAGCAGAATGCACACACATAGGGCTACACACAGCAGAATGCACATACATAAGGGCCACACACAGCAGAATGCACATACATAAGGGCCACACACAGCAGAATGCACACACATAGGGCTACACACAGCAGAATGCACATACATAAGGGCTACACACAGCAGAATGCACATACATAAGGGCCACACACAGCAGAATGCACACACATAGGGCTACACACAGCAGAATGCACATACATAAGGGCCACACACAGCAGAATGCACATACATAAGGGCTACACACAGCAGAATGCACATACATAAGGGCTACACACAGCAGAATGCACATACATAAGGGCTACACACAGCAGAATGCACATACATAAGAGCTACACACAGCAGAATGCACATACATAAGGGCTACACACAGCAGAATGCACATACATAAGGGCTACACACAGCAGAATGCACATACATAAGAGCTACACACAGCAGAATGCACATACATAAGGGCTACACACAGCAGAATGCACATACATAAGGACTACACACAGCAGAATGCACATACATAAGGGCTACACACAGCAGAATGCACATACATAAGGGCTACACACAGCAGAATGCACATACATAAGGGCTACACACAGCGGGTGCAGTCCTTAACTGTGGAGTGGGGGGGAAATGCCGCTCCACGCTCCAGGGGGCTGTTGTCACGCTCGCTATTCGCTCATGTTGATTCCCGACAGCATGTCGAAATGCACTTTTAACCCTTTCAGACCGGGAAAGAATCTGTGTTGTCTCCGCCAGGCCGAAAGGCATGGCGAGAGAGTATGTTTTGCCCCCTGTCCGTCCGTCCGTCCGTGTGTCCGTGTGTCATTCAAAAATATTCAAAATACAAAATAATTCTATGACTGTAAATTACTTTATGTTTCATCATGTGATACATTTTAGAGTAGGCAAGCTGACACTCAAAGTGACTACTGGCCAATCACAGCGCTAACAGCGCGTTGACTACTGGCCAATCACAGCGCGTCTAACTGACTTTTGCTGCGCGGCTGCCTCTTACGAAAAGACCCGCCCCCATCTGCCTCTTATTGGCCTACCAAACGCCCCCTTCTGTGACACACGCGGAAGCTTGCCTACTCTAAAATGGCGCCCGAGATACCAATGCCTCAGAGCCGAAGGAGGCGTCTACCTTTATATGTCTATGATTGAGAGCCCTGACGTCACAACATTTGTAGCGACGCCCACTGCACTCTGGTTGGTTGGGGAAATGAAAGGTTGACTCCCACTTCCTATGCCAGGAACGTCAACAGCCCGGTCCAGGCTCTTATTTTTGAGCAAAACGTGAAGGAAAATAAAAGCCTGGAGATGGAGGTTAATACCAGAACAACTCTACTGTAGGACGTTCCTCTGCCTAACTCTGACTGACATGTGTGCTTCATTCCTGCAGGCGCATGAGACGACTGGCCAACACCGCCCCCTCCTGGTAGGAGGGGCCCTGGGGTCTGACGGCATGAAGAGAGAGAGACACACTCACACACACACACACACACACACACGCACACACACACACACATTCCACTGGTTATGCAGTAGTTACACATTCCTCTCACTCAACCTGAACCTTCTTCCAACTCATGACAACCCAACCGTTTCAGATTTAAATATTCGTCTGGATTTTGTTTCCGTTTAAAAAACAACGTAAGGCCCAGATAGTTGGCCCGCCGTACATCCCCACATGCGGAAACGGCCGCGATCTACAAGCTCTCAACAACGCTGCGGTGTCACATTGGCATGCGACGCATCGAGAGCTTGTAGATCGGTTTTCAGCCGCTTGCCTGCAATGACTTGGACAGGTTGGCAGTGTTTAAAAGAGGATCTGTTGTCTGTTACTGGTTCTGTACTCATGTCTTATATGTTGTGTATAACATAATATATATATTATATCATACAATATAATATCATATATTATATTATATATGAATATAATTATACTTCTGCATTCAAGTGTATTATATATAAGATAATATATATTATACAATAATATATAATATCTTATTATATATAAGATAATATATATTCTACAATAATATATAATATCATATTATATTATATATAAATATGATTATACTCCTGCAAGTGCGTTCAGTTGTTTGGTGATGAAGAGGAAGAAGAAGAGTGGGCAGATCAAAGTTACATTGTTTATTGGTTCCCGCCCCCCCCCCCCCCTACAAAGACCATTATCCTGGAAAACCATCCTGCTCACGTGAATCCTCATCCTGATTGGTGGGGATGAGCGGGATGGCTTTCCAGCTACAAAGCCCACAGGAGAAGAAGACGTAATGAGAGAAAAAAACCTCCTGCACACCGTCTTCAAATGTAAGAAAACATGTTCAATGGGAATATTGCAACGTTTCGGTCTTTTATTAGACCTCCATCGGGTTTATCTTGATAACCTGATAACATCTTTTTTGGGTGCATTTGAACACTGTGCGCGGGAATTTATTTCTTTCTTTCAACCCCCCAAAAATAAAAAAATATATATATTATAAAGAATTTGGAAAATATGAAGTAATGTCAAGTATACATGATTGTAACGGTACCTCGTTATCACACCTAAATGTATCCTTCAACTTATTGTGTGACAGGCTTTGTAGCAATTTGTAACAATTGTAGAAATATTTAGGCCTTAAATATCAAATGTTCAAATCGTGTATACTTTACGTTACTTCAGACCATTTTTAACCCATTAAGACCTGGCCGATTCTTACTAATGTCTTCTAAATCCTGACAGTTTTCTGAAAAACGTATGTTTCTATATCAGTGGTGCTCAAACCTTTTCATGTCAAGGACCCCCAAAATGACATGTATTTGGCCGCCGACCCCCATCTCAAAATATGTTGTTCCAGGGACCCCCCAGCAGCAAAGATTTGAGTTAAAAATGTTCGCTTTAAAAGAATATAAATATATAAATTTGCACACATTTTCTCGATCTTACAAAAATAGCAGATCTACGTGCCGCACTATGAGCTTGTATGTCTGCTATTTTTTAATAGCCAAAGTGTAAAATAATGCTTTTTTTTTGCTCAAATCTTAATGGTTTAAATGGATGTGTCTGCCCACTCTTCCGGTTAGCGTTGAGAATGGATGGATAAGAGTGAATAAACGCCTGAATTGGATGTTACTGTGTTTGTCTTTGTAATCGGACTGAGTGTCTTTGATCATTAATGCCTCTTGAGTGCAGAAGAAAACAAGTCAAGAATCAAATCATGTCATTTAACTGTCATTTTAAATGAAGCTATTCAACTATATACTCTTGAATGATGTAAACATATTTGTTGGTGGTTTCTGTTTTTTTCTTTTCTTTTTTTTTGTAAACATTTCTTGGAACTTTGTAGTGGACTTGATGGAACTTTTGTAAAATAAAAAGCATAAAAAATATTGATTTGTGGTGATTGCTGTTGTGTTTGGGTTTGTTTAAAAGGAACCCTGGCTAATAGGGTGTACCAAAAAATCCTGAAGGGGGCGTCAACAAGTGTCTTTTGGTAGCGGCGGCCATTTTGGGAGGATTGTGGCTGAGGGTTGAGGGTACATAAACAGCTTGTAAACAGTGACCCGACCGTGTTTGTTTTTTAAACTCAGTCACAATGGTGAGGACTTGCTCAGTTCATAAGTGCCATAGCAGGTCGGGTCGAGGTAATGTGGTAGATAAAGCAGTACAATTTGTCAGCTTTCCAGCATAGAGGCAACATCACGGAGCTCAAATAGATGTGGTATGGCTTGGATCTCAGCTGTACGACGCATAGAATTAACGTTCAACAACCTGCCCAAGTACAGCCGTGTTTGTTCACTTCACTTTCTCAAAGGTATTTTTTTTTACCAAAAATATGAAACTGCTATTTTGTCTCTGCTAACTGAAAGTAACTAGGTAATATAACTAGGATGGTCCAGAGTGTTAGTGACTTTTTTTCCCTCTCTAACGCACTGACAGGCGCGCTGCTCTGCTCATAGACCGAACGTTCCACTACCGTGCGAGGTCTCCAACTTTAATAAAAATAAACAAAGCTATTTTGTTACTCACCGAAACTTTCAACAACACAAAACTGCCTTTGTTTCGGTGAATAGTGAAATAGTTTTGTTTATTTTTGTATTAAAGTTGGAGACCTCACACGGTAGTAGCAGCGCGCCTGTCAGAGCGTTAGAGAGAGAAAAAAGTCACTAACACTCTGGACCACCCTAGGCTATCCTAGTCTAGTTACATTACCTAGTTACTTTTAGTTAGCAGAGACAACATAGCAGTTTAATGTTTTTGGTAAAAATGTACCTTTGAGAAAATGACGTGAACAAACACGGCTGTATTTGGGCAGGTTGTTGAACGTTAATTCTTTGTGTGGTACAGCTGAGATCCAAGCCATACTAGTCTCTTCTCTTTAATACATTGTTAGCCTCACACTATTCAATCTTCAAGAGGAGAGCTGCAACATGTGAACAGCTTTCTCATAGACCAGCCACACATGTACAGTGTGCACTGATCACTATGTAGTCGGCAAAGAAGTTAATGTTTACAAACACAAACCACCGTCACTCTCTAGTCTTAAACCCGTCTCCATGTACAGTTTGACCCCCAAAGGGCTGTAGCGTCGAAAAAGGGGGCGTGGCTAACTTTTGGTGACGTGACGTTGGTACACTCTATAAGCATTATACGCCTTAATACATTAGAATTGTCATCTATAACTAAAACACCTTAAATATGTATTTCATTAAAATATGTATTTTAGAAACCGTTCATCTTTCACTCAAGCGGGAACGCCCGTCACAAGTTGATGTCATTTGTCCATGTGTGGTCTAGCCCTATGGAACATAGACATATAAAGGTAGACGCCTCCTTCGGCTCTGAGGCATTGGTATCTCGGGCGCCATTTTCGCGTAGGGAAGCTGTAGGCAAGCTTCCGCGTGTGTCACAGAAGGGGGCGTTCGGTAGGCCAATCAGAGGCAGGTGGGGGCGGGACAACTAGATTCTGACAAGTCTTAGAAAAGACGCACTGTGATTGGCCAGTAGTCAACGCGCTGTGAGCGCTGTGATTGGCCAGTAGTCACTTTGCGTGTCCGTTTGCCTACGCAAAAATGGCGGCCGGAATACGAGTTGCTCCAACGAACTGCACAGGCCAATGAGGTATCTAGGTTTCTATATCTATGCTATGGAATACATGTGCAAATAACAAAAATGGCGCATGAAAAAACGGAAATCGCAAGCTGCGTTCATGATTTGAGGCATTTTGTTCAAAACGGAACAATCCTGCAAACTTTGGAAGCCAATCTTAGGCAATCAGGATGGGATATGGGAAATCGGATAAATCCGTGTTGATCACATGACTATAGAGATACTGTGTACCGATTTGTGTGATGTTTGGACAAAATCTGTAGGAGTAGTATCAATAAATGTGTTTTGCACATATCGGCCTCCTGGTGGCGCTATAACAGGCCAATCTGAAAAATGGGCCAGAGGTTCTGAGTTGGCATCCAGGGAGTGTGTGTGCACAGTTTCGCAGCGGCCGGGCCAACGGTGCCAGAGATTAGCTGCTAACGGACGGACAGGACGGACACACGGACGTACGGACGGACAGGGGGTAAAACATACTCTCTCGCCATGCCTTTCGGCCTGGCGGAGACAATAACTAATACTTCCTAAGGTTAATATGAGCATCACATCAATATTTAAAATGTTTTTATTAGCACATGCATTCCATAGGGCTAGACACCACACATGGACTAATGACATCATCAACCTGTGACGGACATTGTCCCTCTTCAGTAAAAGATGGACTGTTTCTAAAATAAATACAATATTTAAGGTGTTTTAGATTTTAGATTTTAGTTATAGAGGGCATTGTATTAAGGCATATTTGGCTTATTAGCCATGGATCCTTTTAAAGGTTCTAGAGCAGTGGTTCTGGAACCCCCTGTAAAGAACCTTTTCATCTACAGAACCCCTGAATTGCGTTGTTCCTTTACAGAACCTTCACATTTATGTCATGTTACTGTAAGTAAATATGTAAATCCTTCCCCCAGAGATACAGTATAGAACACGATAGAATAGAATATCAATACATGGCGTTTAACCACTTGAACCCCAGCATCCTTATTCTGGTGGGAACGTTCACCAAAAATAGCAGATCTACAAGCTCACAGCGCGTGTAGATCGGCACATTTTTGGCGAAGATTGAAAAAGAACGCACCAAGTACAGTGCAGTTTTACTAAGTATAGAGTGTCTAAGCGGTTAAAGTGTTAAAAGTTATTTTATTATTATTACATCAGATACAGTGAACCTGCTGATCTGAGTGATTTGCACA